>NC_090182.1:1771846-1791846 GCF_024679245.1 Pseudorasbora parva
TCTCTCTCTCTCTCTCTCTCTCTCTCTCTCATCTCTCTCTCTCCTCATCTCTCTCTCTCTCTCCTCATCTCTCTCTCTCTCTCTCTCTCTCTCTCTCCTCATCTCTCTCTTTCTCTCTCTCTCTCTCTCTCTCTCTCTCTCTCTCTCTCTCTCTCTCTCTCTCTCTCTCTCTCTCTCTCTCTCTCTCTCTCTCTCTCTCTCTCCGGCGGTGTTGTTGAATCCGGGTGGCGAGTGACATGTTCTCATTTCCCTGTGATGATGAGCGGCAGCAGTAATGTGCTTCCTGACCCCAGGATGGGGAAGAAGAAACCGTGGCACTTCAAGGTCCAGTCCTTGAGCCGGACTATAGAGATCACGGCAGGAGGAAATGCTGAGACAGAGCGGAAAAGCTCAATAATAATAATAATAATAATAATAATAATTAATTGTTGTAAGTACTTGGTTTTGAAGCAATACAATCTACAGGTTCATAATAAAACCCTGTAGAGCTGGTCTGGACAGCAGAGATTATGTAAGGGATGATGTCCACCAGTCGGTTGTTATCTCAGAATAAACCCCTCCAGAGCGATCCGGACCCCGAGGCGAAGCGGAGCGTCACTCTGAAGGGGTTTATTCTGAGATAACAACCGGCTGGTGGACATTATCCCGCTTATTACACGCCTACTAGTCTCAAATAAATTACACACTAAATATTGTCTTGAGATTAAATATTTTATTAGCTCTTACACAAAGTTTCCGCGAAGAAAAACAGTTCCAGACTGCTTTAAGCCTTTATCTATCGCTGCTAAATGTTGAGAATGAATGCTGAAAGGGTTAGTTCACCCAAAGATGAACCCAAGCCTATGATTTACTCACCCTCAGGTCATTATAGGTGTTTATGACATTCTTCTGTCAGACAAATACAATCAGAGTTATATTTAAAAAGTCCAGGCTAACGTTAATCCCAGCAGTAGTTGGAGGTGTTTCTGAAGTCCATTAAATGCAGCTGTCCGTCAAATAACGTGCTCCACACGACTCCGATGGGTTAATAGAGCCTTCTGACTCCAATCGATGCGTTTGTGTCAGAAAAATATCCATATTAAAAACGTTATAAAGGAAACCTGCCTTGAAGTCTTCCATTGTAACCCACGGCTGTTTGAGCCACAAGATGGCGCCAGCGTTAAGCACAGAAGTAGAACCGGTCGAGATAACTCGCAGTACCCGGATGAGCGGTGTGTGTTATCTGGAAATAACATACCGCTGGAATGCGCGATTGACCAATCAGAATCAAGTATTTCACAGAGCCGTGTAATAAAGGGTCATAATACACACACACACAGTCTCGTGTTAATCTTGAGTATAGAGTAGTGTTGATCCTTCATACAAGAGTCTTTAGTGTATCATATTTATAAAAGACAGATACACTGAACGGATTCTTTCTGAAAACAGCCGAGTCTGTGGAGGCGTGCAGTGGGCGGAGCTAAAGACACACTCACACACACACAGACGTTGTTTTTTTTCACATTGTATGCACTTAAGCGCCGATTACCAACAAAACACACATTTGCTGCAGTTTCACTCGCCACCTGAGGTTCCCACTCACACACACACACACACACACACACACAGAGAGACACTCACACAGACACACAGACACTCACACAGACACTCACACAGACACACAGACACTCACACAGACACACAGACACTCACACAGACACTCACACAGACACACAGACACTCACACACTCACACAGACACTCACACACACACAGAGAGACACTCACACACTCACACAGACACACAGACACTCACACAGACACACAGACACTCACACAGACACACAGACACTCACACACACACACACACACACACACACACACACAGAGAGAGACACTCACACACTCACACAGACACTCACACAGACACTCACACAGACACTCACACAGACACACAGACACTCACACAGACACTCACACAGACACTCACACAGACACACAGACACTCACACAGACACTCACACAGACACTCACACAGACACACAGACACTCACACAGACACACAGACACTCACACACTCACACAGACACTCACACACACACAGAGAGACACTCACACACTCACACAGACACACAGACACTCACACAGACACACAGACACTCACACAGACACACAGACACTCACACACACACACACACACACACACACACACACAGAGAGACACTCACACACTCACACAGACACTCACACAGACACACAGACACTCACACAGACACTCACACAGACACTCACACAGACACTCACACAGACACTCACACAGACACTCACACAGACACTCACACAGACACACAGACACTCACACAGACACTCACACAGACACTCACACAGACACACAGACACTCACACAGACACTCACACAGACACTCACACAGACACACAGACACTCACACAGACACTCACACAGACACTCACACAGACACACAGACACTCACACAGACACTCACACAGACACTCACACAGACACACAGACACTCACACAGACACTCACACAGACACTCACACAGACACACAGACACTCACACAGACACTCACACAGACACTCACACAGACACACAGACACTCACACAGACACTCACACAGACACTCACACAGACACACAGACACTCACACAGACACTCACACAGACACACAGACACTCACACAGACACTCACACAGACACACAGACACTCACACAGACACTCACACAGACACACAGACACTCACACATACACACACAAACAAGTTTTGTTGGGGTTAAAGGAGCCGTCGGCAGCACTGGGGTTGAGTGTTTAGACACAAGATCAACAATGTCACTAAAAAGTGTGTGTGTGTGTGTGTGTGTGTGAGGGAAAGATCAGCTTGTTCAGCTTCCCCAATAGCCCAGTGTTAAGGGAACAGTGGATGCAGTTTGTGTTTCCGGAGTTCTACAAGTGTGTGTGTGTGTGTGTGTGTGTGTGTGTGTGTGTGTGAAGTGCCCATATAAGGAGTTCCGCCCTTTATGATGTCACACAGGGCCATACTCATAAAAAACTTTCTGAAGCTTGTTCTAATCCTGAAGGAGTGTGTTTGGCACAGAAATACTCTAATAGAGTTATACGTCTAACTCATGTTTTTTAAACACTATCTGTTTATCATGAGAATCAACTCAATAATGCAGAATGCATTAGACTCCAGAAAACGGCAGAAGAGTTGAAGGATGTTGATTTTCAGAACAGCCCTGCGTCTCTTTCTGTCCGGCTGAGGGCCGCTGTCTCTTCAGCATCCAGAGCTCTTCACCCGCAGGAGCGACGCCTCTGGAGGGAATGACGATTAATAATAATGCACAAGCATTTTGTTCATATAGACTGAATGCCGTTAGCCTCGACCGGTTAAGCAAACGTCCGCCCTGAGTACGGCTGGTCTAGAGTCAGCTCGTCAGCTCGTGCCAGAAACATTATGAGCTGAGAATCCCCTGGCCGTCATAACAGCCACACTAATGAACGCTTCAAGAGCCAAAGCAAACATACGGCATGCCTGTGAAAACTCACACACACACACACACACACACACACACACACACGTGCGTGCACACACTCACACACACACCAAGTCTGCCTATCACACCTGAAGTAGAGCAAAATTTTGCCAACTGTTTCGACTGTCCTTTTGGTAGCGCTGCCAGTCTTAATCACACACACACACACACACACACACACACACACACACACACACACACACACACACACACACACACACACACACACACACACACACACACACACACACACACACACACTGTAAACCTACCAATCACAGGAAACATTCTACATTTTTACTTTCTCTAAAAAACTCATCCTGTGTGATTTATAAGCCTTTTGAAAAGTGGGGACCGCTGGCTGGTGATCTCAGGATTTACTGTCCTTATGGGGACATTTGGTCTCCACAATGCAATATAATCAAGGGCTCTCTCTCTCTCTTTCTCACTCTCACACACACACATGGCACTCTTCATTTCAAAATGCTGTCATTTAAAAAAAAACCTTTTTAAAACACCCAGGCGATGCAGAGATCTGATTGGGTTTTAATGATCAGAGGGATTGAGATCCTTCTCATTCAGATCCGCAAACACCGAGACACGCTCAATCAATCGCTGTCACAACACATCCCCGAACTTCAGACAGCATTAACACAGAACACATGCGATCAAATGAGTCCTCAGGGGGACATGTCAGATTAAAGTCACACACACACACACACACTCGCTGTCTCAGTATTATCCTCACGGAGGAGGCAGATCAGATGAGTGAGTCAGAGGAAAAGGAAATGATTGTAAATCCATTCAGAACTTCAGGATTCTCTCTTCAACAGGAAAAAGCGCGTTTTATTCCCGTCGTCCTGTGGCACATCCTCTCTTTAGGAGACGCTTTCTGGCTTCACCTGAATCTGAATCTGGCGCTTCAGCTCAATGCCATCAGGAGACGCGCAGGTCTGCGAGAATATCTGACACAACCGGAGGACTGGAGACCTGGAAATGAAGAGAGATTTCACGCTCTTCTGTCGGATTTGGATCGGGATCCCCTTCTTCTCAGGTGAGATTAGCGCGTTTCATTCTGGGATTCTGACGCTAAACATTAAAACGTTCAGATTATGAGCCGCAAATCTGACGCGACTGGAGCGCGCCAAACGTCCCAGTGAAGTGGGTTCGAATCTGTTCTGGATCAATCTCGGCCAGAAAAGTGTGAAAGTTCGCTCCTAGTGAATGTAGGTTCAATTCTCACTCCTGTAAAAGTTTGTGTATGTGCGTCAACTCTTCCCTGTTTTATACAGAACTCTTATTAACGAGTTGCACAATTGCAAATATGCACAATAACGTGCAATCGCGACAACAACAACATATCTTGGATTTATTGAAAATTATGTTTCATGGGATTTTGCTTGTTCGCGGAATGACCATGACTGGTCTTCAGTTGGTTTTGCATAATTCTTTATCATTTTAACGCATTGCTTCCCATATTCACATGGACAAATTCAGTGCAATCAATGTCTTGTTTTAATGAATTGCATGAGATTTATCACTAGAGGGAGCCTTGTCTTTATTCTCGTCAATTGTAAATCAGTTTTATCGATGAGAACACTGTAAAAATGTTGGCGTCTTAAATTTTTAAGTAAAATCAACTTGGATGTTTAAGTCATTTTAACGTAAATGACATTAAACTGACTTAAAACATTTGTTGAATATTGTACAACTTATAAAAAAGTTGAACACACACACACACACACACACACACACACACACACACACACACACACACACACACACACACACACACACACACACACACACTTATCGACAAGAACACTGAACACTGTAAAAAAGTTGCAGCCTTACATAATTAAGTGCAATCAACTTCGATGTTTGTCATTTCAAATTAAATTACATTAAACTTACTTAAAAAATAGTTGAACAGACATACACACACACGCACAAACTTACACACACACACACACACACACACACACACACACACACACACACACACACACACACACACACACACACACACACACACACACACACTCAAACATGCACGCTCACACACACACGCTCACACATACACATACACTCAAACATGCACGCACACACACACACACACAAACACACACACACACACACACACACTCACACATACACTCAAACATGCACGCAGACACACACACACACACACACACACACACGCTCACACATACACTCAAACATGCACGCAAACACACACACACACACACACACACACACACACACACACATACACTCAAACATGCACGCAAACACAGTTATCGATGAAAACACTGGCCATCTTAACTTGTTAAGTACAATCAACTTGGATGTTTAAGTCATTTCAAATTAAAATGCATTAAACTGACTTTAAAACTTATTTTGATGAGTTGTCATAACTTATTGATCATACAGTGAAAGTAATTCAGGTTGCATGAACATAAGATGGTGGAATGGACGAATGGTCAAGATGGACAAACCCAACCGTTGGGTTACATTTTTAAAGTTGGGCTTGTCCACATTTGACCCAGTGTTGGGTTGAAGCGAGTGACTGTGATGTTGTTTTTGAGCAGGGATAGGCATGGCTATCTGGGCTTTGAGCCGTCTTACAGATGCCAAATCATGTTTTCATTACGGCTTTAATCTTCATGCCGTTTGCTGGTGTTTGCTGTTATCGATATCCTGCATTTTTCCGCTGTGGTATTTCTTATGTACACAGTTTTATTCCAGCAGAACACCTCTGAAAGCAGACCCTCGGTCAGGGGTACGGCTCCAGCCAATCATAATAAAGAGCTGAGCTGTGTGAGAGCACGTTTAGCTGGCTTTACGGAGAGCCTCGCGAGGGCAGGTGTCGTCATTAGGTGATCGGAAAACTCACTTCATCAGATTAAGCCTCAAAATGGCAGACGGATGAGCTCTGTCTCAGTGCTCAGGAACTAGAAGAACTCCACCTATAGATGTCTGCATTAAAACAGCACAAATGAGAACCACATGGGCCATGGCAGCTTGGTGACCCAATGTTTGACTGCTGTGTCATAACACTGTGTGTGTGTGTGTGTGTGTGTGTGTGTGCTGAAACGCTTTCCAGCATGCTTTTTAAATGCTGATTTCAAGAGCAGAACTGATATAGCCTTTTATTAATCATCTGCATGTGAAGATTTGGCTTTAGGATGCATATGACAGTATTTATAACGTCTGGAGATTTCCCTGATTAAACTCTATTAGTGCGGAACAAACACCTCATCATCTGCTCTCCAGAATGTTTCTAAGATGAAATATGACTGGAGATGAACGCTATAAAGGTGTAAATGTAAAGCGATGATGTCGAGATGTCTCTTTTAGCAATGTGTTTCACATTAGCCGCGCGGTGTATGGAGGCTGGGGTTTGACGTCTCAGTGTTTTATTGATATTCTGGAGCAATGCTATTAAATATGTTCTATCGCTATTACTTCTGCTCATACTGTGGATTTGTGCTATAAACCTTCAGTTTTGTAAATGTGGTGCTTTACAGACACGAGTGATGCCTCAAATCATGTGTGCTATTCATTTCTTGTGGGTTTTGCCTTGCAGATGTAAAACATGAATCACCAAAATATTATCTTTGACTTGGTGGTACAGCTTTTGGTTGCACCAGCTGCTTTTGGGCCACCATTGGTTTTCATGCAATTAGCAAAAAAATCAACAGCAAAGTCAGGTAAAAAATGTCAAAACTTTATTGTAGCTTGTAAAACACTAAAATATGAAATACATGAGAATTTATGATATTTAAGACTTGAAGGTTATGCAAAATTGCACCTTGACATCAGAGGCTATTTAGCAATACATCCTACTTACACTAAGTATAAATAATGTTCTTGTTGGTGTTTTCATCACAGTGTGCATCTACACACACCTAAAGGATTATTAGGAACACCTGTTCAATTTCTCATTAATGCAATTATCTAATCAGCCAATCACATGGCAGTTCTTCAGTGCATTTAGGGGTGTGGTCCTGGTCAAGACAATCTCCTGAACTCCAGACTGAATGTCAGAATGGGAAAGAAAGGTGATTTAAGCCGTTTTGAGCGTGGCATGGTTGTTGGTGCCAGACGGGCCGGTCTGAGTATTTCACAATCTGCTCAGTTACTGGGATTTACACACACAACCATTTCTAGGGTTTACAAAGAATGGTGTGAAAAGGGAAGAGCATCCAGTATGCAGCAGTCCTGTGGGAGAAAATGCCTTGTTGATGCTCGAGGTCAGAGGAGAATGGGCCGACTGATTCAAGCTGATAGAAGAGCAACTTTGACTGAAATAACCACTCGTTACAACCGAGGTATGCAGCAAAGCATTTGTGAAGCCACAACACACACAACCTTGAGGCGGATGGGCTACACCAGCAGAAGACCCCACCGGGGACCACTCATCTCCACTACAAACAGGAAAAAGAGGCGACAATTTGCACAAGCTCACCAAAATTGGACAGTTGAAGACTGGAGAAATGTTGACTGGTCTGATGAGTCTCGATTTCTGTTGAGACATTCAGATGGTAGAGTCAGAATTTGGCGTAAACAGAATGAGAACATGGATCCATCATGCCTTGTTCCCACTGTGCAGGCTGGTGGTGGTGGTGTAATGGTGTGGGGGATGTTTTCTTGCCACACTTTAGGCCCCTTAGTGCCAATTGGGCATCGTTTAAATGCCACGGCCTACCTGAGCATTGTTTCTGACCATGTCCATCCCTTTATGACCACCATGTGCCCATCCTCTGATGGCTACTTCCAGCAGGATAATGCACCATGTCACAAAGCTCCGATCATTTCAGATTGGTTTCTTGAACATGACAATGAGTTGACTGAACTAAAATGGCCGCCACAGTCCCCAGATCTCAACCCAATAGAGCATCTTTGGGATGTGGTGGAACGGGAGCTTCGTGCCCTGGATGTGCATCCCACAAATCTCCATCAACTGCAAGATGCTCTCCTATCAATATGGGCCCGACATTTCTAAAGAATGCTTTCGGGTTCCTAATAATCCTTTAGGGGAGTGTAGTTCAGCAGAGATGAGGAGATCCAGGACTTCCAAACACACAGGCTTTATTCAGAGACTTCAAACAGAACACTAAACACCTTTAACATAACGGACTTAACTCAAGACCGGACAACGAGAGCCTGAACAAAGAGGAACGTAAGTACAAACACTGATGACAGACATAACGAGCGGCACAGGAGACACAGATGAAAATTAACTGAACTAACGAGGGTGACTATGGCAACAGACAAGTGGCGGGAAACTAGACAAAGGAACATGTGACAAATGAAAACAGGAAATACAGGGGCCAGAACACAACGAAAACAGGCCATACATATGACCGTAGTCATGACACACACACAAACAAACATTTAAATGTGTGTCTCTGCAGATCATTTAGAACAGAAATACTGTGGGTCAGACTGACCCCTAACACTGTAGAAATAGTTTGAAATTATAAAGCATATTTTATAATTGATTATACATATATATATTTTTTTTCATTATGTAGATTTTTGGCGCATTGCATGGAAACCAATACTCAAAACAACCCAATTTGGGCTCTTTGTCAAGGCAAGGGCTGGTAAATATAGCACAGAACGCATGTTGGGTTCATTTTACCCAGCAAATTGGGTTGCCCAGTTGATTAATTTTCACTGCGATATAATTTTTTTTTTTTTTAATTCATACATGAACAAATGTCTACGGATGACCTTAAATCCTTTAAAAAAAAAAAAAACATACTCCACACTGGCTTGCATAATAATTCCTTTTTTTTTTTTGGAACATATTTTACAGTATAGCATATTTTATATAGTATTTTAAACATATTGCCTACATTTAAATTTGCATATTAGAAGTAAAACACGTGCAATCGAGCAGTCTCTGTTGTGCCGTTTCCACAGTAACGCCGCTGGACTCCATAACCCGTCCAATCTACCCAAACACTGGGTTGTTACGTCTGACCCAGGATCTGTGTAACACAAAAACTACCCAAACACTGAAAAAATGACCTAAACGGTAGACTTTTCCTTTTCTTTAGTGGTCGATTGGACCCCAATCCAACAGGAGGGCTGAATGTCTCCAGAAAATCTAAAATCTGTGTTTGGTCTGTTGAGACAGACTTATTTAATTACATGACGAGAATGGAGCATTCAGTGCACTCCCACAGATAATATAACACAGTAAATGTTCAAATAAACACAACGAAGTATTTAAGAGCTGCAGAATAATGTTCTCCTTTTCTTTATTTTGTCATTCAGTGACTTCTGTTATATCACTTACTATACACGCGGACTTCTCCAATAGGCTCTCAGTCTGCTGTGCTTAAAGGGCTTGTCATCGGGTTATATACGGTGTTTTCACTTTAAATTGAGGTCCTTCTTGAGGGGCCTCGGTGGAGGAAAACCTGAAGCTTATTGGTTTAAGCGCAGAGTCGTGTAATTGGAATGAGCTCCATGGCCTATGGCGATATTTCATGGTGCGCTGTGAGGCGTAGAAGTGTTAGATTTCTCTGGTCAGCGATATGGCATGGCCTGCCATTGGAGGTCAGTGAGGGTTCATGGGAAAGCTCGTCCGTCGCCTCCGCTGACCGATTTCACATTCATCTGATATCCATGTCTGTGTTTCGTGATCTGGCCCACATGGAACCTGTGACTCCTCTAGAGATCTGGCTAATTTGATTGTTTCTAATTTGTACTTTCAGCTGAGTTTGATTCATATTAAGGACTTGTATTCCTACTGTTCCAGTATCAGCAGAAACCTCTCTCTCTCTCTCTCTCTCTCTCTCTCTCTCTCTCTCTCTCTCTCTCTCTCTCTCTCTCTCTCTCTCTCTCTCGCTCTCTCTCCCTCTCCCTCTCCCTCTCCCTCTCCCTCTCCCTCTCCCTCTCTCTCTCTCTCTCTCTCTCTCTCTCTCTCTCTCTCTCTCTCTCTCTCTCTCTCTCTCTCTCTCTCTCTCTCTCTCTCGCTCTCTCTCTCTCTCTCTCTCTCTCTCTCTCTCTCTCTCTCTCGCTCTCTCTCTCTCTCTCGCTCTCTCTCTCTCTCTCTCTCTCTCTCTCTCTCTCTCTCTCTCGCTCTCTCTCTCTCTCGCTCTCTCTCTCTCTCTCTCCCTCATTGGACAAACTCAATTTAATTGAGGGCTATCTATCTAATAAATATGTGTAGCCCCAACTCATTAAAATATAATTCATGCAATGAAATGTAATTAAGTTGGTCCAACTCAATTTTATCAAATACAGTTTAAATTATATTTATATACTTATAACATGACTTTTTTTAAACTTGTCAAAATGTCATCATCATATTACACAATGTATATAATGAAAATGTAAGAAAGGGCTTGTGTAACTCTTCCATTAGCATATTCAGCATAACGGTAATCACAGAAACGCCTCTAAATGTCCAACATAACTGAACATTAAACACTAACATTAACTAACAACACTTTCCCTTTACAGAAAAACACATATAATAACACTTTAATCCCTAAATTTACTCTCATAATGCAGTCCCTTGCAAAGCATGCTGGGAACTACAGATCCACTGCCCAGTTAGTTCTGTCAACACAAATGTTTCATGTCGTTTAAACACAAATTAATTAAGTAAACCTCAGTTTTAAATATATTAGGTTCATTGAACACATTTAAATTGTGTCAAAATGTGTTGGTAGCACTTTATTTTAAGGTTCAGTTATTAACTATTAACTAGTTGCTTATTATCATGCATATTACTATGAGATTGTCTGTTTATTAGCACTTATAAAGTTCAAGTTCAAGTCTGCTTTATTGTCAATTTCCACATGTACAGTACATACAGAGAATCGAAATTGTGTTGCTCTCAGACCCCGGTGCATACATTCACATTAAAGCCTACAAAATAACTAGATCAAATATAAAATATAAAATGTGGGTACAACTATACAATAAGGGAATGATAAAAAAGACATAGAATAACATTTAAAATAGAGTTAAATAAAGCAGCGCAAGGCAAATAACAGATATAGTGCAAATCAATGAAGTGAACAACAGTGCAGTGAGTGAAGTTTAGTAACGCACAACGCATACGTTTATTAAAGCTCATATTAATGCCTTATTCTGCATGAGCTTATTCTACATCCCTTAATCCGACCCAATACCTAAACTTAAACGCTACAAAAACTACCTTACTAACTATTAATAAGCAGGAAATTAGGAGATTATTGAGGCTAAAGTCAGAGTTACAGTTTTTCTCAGTCACTTTGGTACATTTCTCGAATCAAACTCACAATTTGCAGAACAGTAAGTGCATTTCTCCAAACAATTTGTACAAATAGCAGAACACCATGGATAACCTGCAGAAGCAGCCAGCTCTCATTGGAAAAACGTACCTGTGGCAACGTTTTTGCAAACCTCAAAATACGTACAAATAGGTTCATATCGCGACAGTTTCAAAGTGAAATGTCCACTGGGTGGCGCTAAAGCTTCGTTTTTTCCGGAACAGATGTGCGTGAATCTGGTTACGTTGGTTTTTTAACGTACACCCACACTAAACCCTAAACCGACCCGATAGTGTTAACCACAGCAAATGTGACAAGAATAAGATTGTGTCCATGCCATTTGAGCTTGTGTTATGAACTCGTCTTTGAGCTCTTTTATCATGACCTGTTTTTCACGGGATTCGTTCCCGAGCTTTCAGCATGGCAAGGTCAAATCTGCACCAGCTGAGCTATCCAGCGTAATAGGTCAGAAAATCCGAACATATGGAGCTGGTTAAGTGACGCAAACTCCAAAATGTATTCGTTTACAAATCATGAACTATGGTAAAAAAAAAAGAAACCGATAAAAAAATGCTGTCTTACGCCGCATTCACACGGGGCGTAGGCGTTAACACTTGACGGAGGGCGTGGCTGAAGCTGGGTGCTGACGCGATCGTCATAATGACAACAGCCAATCACATTAACTTGCCGCTTGGACCAAAACACAAACCAAAAAAGCGCCTTTTTATGGCAGCTAGTCTGTGAGACGAAATGGATGCCGATTTGGTTGTATGTGTGAATGCGATTGCCCGTGTAGTTGTTGTCAGCGCACTGCACAGGTGCACGAAGCTGTTAAGCCGACAGCGGGAAGAATATCACGTAGTGGTCCAGGAGCTGTGTCTGGATTTTTAACGGTCTATGGTCTGGATGGTTCACGGAGCTGTAATGAACGCAATTGGCTAGCGTCTGCTGTAGGATATTTGCATACGGCGATCTGATTGGATGACGCCTGCGCTGGCGCTTGAAAAGTTGAGAATTCTTCAACTTCTGCCGCTTGCAACGCGAGTGAAGCGCCGCGACGGAACCCACAATTCAGTTCGGCAACGGATGATGTCACCCATTCAAAGTAAATGGGAAGCGTTAACGCCTACGCCCCGTGTGAATGCGGCGTTACTGCCTCTAGTGTTCATTTCACTTTGAAACTGTCGAGATATACACCTATTGGTGCGTATTTTGTGGTTTGCAAAAACGTTTCCACACCTACGTTTTGCCAATGAGAACAGGTTGTGCAAAAGCCGTTCATCTCTCAGAAGTAAATCTCTGTGTCGATGAACATGTCAGTGCCATCAGAATGACAAGTCCTTGTGTCATTGTGTTCGGGTAAGACAGTCAGACTGTTCAGTCATGTTGTCAATATAACAGTTTACTCTGGAGGGGTGATCTGATGGAAACTACGGCTAAAGTTTTGATGACAATTATTGTCAATTGTAAGTTACATCGTAGTGTGTGTGTGTGTGTGTGAGTGTAATTGCAAGAGAATGGAAAAGATTCAAATTTACACTTTTGTACTGTATTTTATTGACAGAACATGTCTTTGAGATACAGAAATGAAAAGACAGCACTGAATAGCACACACACACACACACACACACACACACACACACACACACACACACACACACACACACACACACACACACACACACACACACACACACACAAAAAAAAAAACCTAAAGAGGAAATGTGAAGACAGGAAAAACTGTACATGCTGCGCTGTAGAAATATATATATATATATACACCTGCTAGTTGATGTTTCATGAGAAGCACCTGCGTTAGATAAGGTCAAGATTCACCTGAGAGCAATTTACCAATTCAGGACAGATTTAGAAAAAAAGTCTAATGGAAATATAGAAAGTATAGAAATATGCTTGACATATTATGATAACTTAACCATTTTGTAAAGACTTATGCTGTGAGCTTGTGCCTAAATGTTGAGGGGAGTTAGACTATTCAACAGAGACCCAATATAATACATTCTGATCAACATGACATAAGCACCTGATAATGTAGGAAACGACAGAGAATTGGACATAATCATTGGCATGGATGTACCAAAGCATTTGCAACCTGTTCAAAGAAATGAGAAACTGCTTTTCTGATGTGCACAAGAGACACGATGATGTGAGAACTGAACAGGTAGTTTTGAGAATTTCAATTCTGATCTGAGAAATGAACCAAAGCGACTGAGAAAAACTGTAACTTGCTTATGATCATGCATATTACTATGATATTGTCTGTTTATTAGCACTTATAAAGCTCATATTAATGCCTTATTCTGCATGAGCTTATTCTACATCCCTTAATCCGACCCAATACCTAAACTTAAACGCTACAAAAACTACCTTACTAACTATTAATAAGCAGGAAATTAGGAGATTATTGAGGCAGAAGTCGGAGTTAATAGTGAATGTGTGTTCCCCATACTAAAGTGATACCGATATGTTTAAGTGAACTGTGTCATATCTATGAAGGGCCTGAATCTCCGCTTGACAGTGATGGCAGAAAATGCGGTGATGCCGTGGAAAGAAGACAGTGTCGTTTTGGCAGCCGCCTCAGGTACAGGAAATACTAGTAAGGGATGAGAAAGCAACATGTAGGAAACACCAGATGTCTCCCCTCCCACAACATCCTGACCTCACCCCAAATCCCAGCCAGGAAATAGGAAGGCCACAAGTAGGCAGATAGACGTGCATGAAAGGACACACAGTCGCATTTTTGGATCTCATCCTCTGTTTGCGGGTGACAGCGCAATCAAAGCGTGTCCCTGGCCTTGGCTCCAGAGGACAGAGGAACTCTCGCTGGTGTTTTAATGTGCATGTACATCCCCTCCTGAGGCCTGATGGATGCTGACTCCTCAATATAAGGAGGAGGTCTGTTCTGTGGCCTACATGCCCTCCGGTTTCAGGCCGGACACACAACTATTTCAGGCCCTGCTGTGCCCCACTGTCTGACTGATGGGATCTGACCCAGCTGATAATAGATAGAGGGATAGATAGATAGATAGATAGATAGATAGATAGATAGATAGATAGATAGATAGATAGATAGATAGATAGATAGATAGATAGATAGATAGATAGATAGATAGATAGATAGATAGATAGATAGATAGATAGATAGAGGGATAGATAGATAGAGGGATAGATAGATAGATAGATAGATAGATAGATAGATAGATAGATAGACAGACAGACAGACAGACAGACAGACAGACAGACAGACAGATAGATAGATAGATAGATAGATAGATAGATAGATAGATAGATAGATAGATAGATAGATAGATAGATAGATAGATAGATAGATAGATAGATAGATAGAGGGATAGATAGATAGATAGATAGAGGGATAGATAGATAGAGGGATAGATAGATAGATAGATAGATAGATAGATAGATAGAGGGATAGATAGATAGAGGGATAGATAGATAGATAGATAGATAGATAGATAGATAGATAGACAGACAGACAGACAGACAGACAGACAGACAGACAGACAGATAGATAGATAGATAGATAGATAGATAGATAGATAGATAGATAGATAGATAGATAGATAGATAGATAGATAGATAGATAGATAGATAGATAGATAGATAGATAGATAGATAGACAGACAGACAGACAGACAGACAGACAGACAGACAGACAGATAGATAGATAGATAGATAGATAGATAGATAGATAGATAGATAGATAGATAGATAGATAGATAGATAGATAGATAGATAGATAGAGGGATAGATAGATAGATAGATAGAGGGATAGATAGATAGAGGGATAGATAGATAGATAGATAGATAGATAGATAGAGGGATAGATAGATAGAGGGATAGATAGATAGATAGATAGATAGATAGATAGATAGATAGATAGATAGACAGACAGACAGACAGACAGACAGACAGACAGACAGACAGATAGATAGATATATAGATAGATAGATAGATAGATAGATAGATAGATAGATAGATAGATAGATAGATAGATAGATAGATAGATAGATAGATAGATAGATAGATTAAGGCTTTTATACAGTGGACTAAACGCTACTACAGTTAGCCGTCTCATTCCAAAATCTTTTTGTGTGAAGTGAACAAATCCCTCACACTCGTTTGTACTTAATAAACCAATACAAACAGCGTTTGGGTTTGCACGCTCAAAAGGTTTGCAAAAAGTAAACGGACTAAAACACTCGAGGTTAGAGCCGGTGCAGAAGACAGTATGAAGCGTCATTCCGCTTAAGATGGGCTTACATTTGGAAAATATTACATCTGCATTTCAGCGGTAACTCGAACTAAAGCGGCGTCTCTTCGGAGCGGTCATTTTCTTAAATGAGCCGCGGCAATGAATGCGCGAATGAGCTTCTTACGCTAGACAAACGCCTTTCTTTTCAACGCGATCACCTCGTACCCAAACCATTTCGAAACTAAGGAGTCATTGTCCTCCGATTACAAAGAAGCTCCTCCGGGCGGGTTTATGGGACTCGTGTTTCGCGCTGTAGGGGATTTTAAAAAAGTGACGTGAGTGGAAGGGAGGCGGCCACGCCGGGACAGTGTGTGTGTGTGTGTGGGAGAGAGAGCGGGAGGCAGAGCAGCAGAGATCATAGACAGATGCGACAGAGTTGCGAAATTGCAGGCGGGGCTCGCGGCTGTCATTTCAAATAGCGCAGCATATTTTAAACTAAGGCTCGTTGGTCGATCAAGAAAATGTTTCGTTTTCGCCATCCCTAGACGATTCTGGGTTTGGTGGTCGCTAGGAGAACGGGACTCGCCTGACTGCATTGAGCCAAGTGTAAAGTTTGGTGGAGGGGGATTATGGGGTGGGGTTGTTTTTCAGGGGTTGGCCTCTTAGTTCCAGTGAAAGGAACTCTTAATGCTTCACCAAGACATTTTGGACAATTTCATGCTCCTGACTTTGTGGGATCAGTTTGTGGACGGCCCCTTCCTGTCCCAGCATGACTGCGCTCCAGTGCAGAAAGCGTCGCTCCATAAAGACATGGATGAGGAGTTTGGTGTGGAGGAACTGGACTGGCCTGCACAGAGTCCTGAGCTCAACCCGATAGAACAGCTTTGGGATGAATTAGAGCGGAGACTGAGAGCCAGGCCTTCTCGTCCAACATCAGTGCCTGACCTCACAAATGAGCTTCTAGAAGAATGGGCAAAAATCCCCATAAACACACTCCTAAACCTTGAGGAAAGCCTTCCCAGAAGAGCTGGAGCTGTTAGAGAGGGTGGGCCGACTCCAGATTAAACCCCACGGATTAACAATGGGAAGCTCATGTGTGTGTGAAGGCAGGCGGCACAACACTTCTGGCAATATGGATGGGTGGATGGATGGATATGATAGATAGATAGATAGATAGACAGACAGACAGACAGACAGACAGACAGACAGACAGACAGACAGACAGATAGATAGATAGATAGATAGATAGATAGATAGATAGATAGATAGATAGATAGATAGATAGATAGACAAATAGATAGATAGACAGATAGATAGATAGATAGATAGATAGATAGATAGATAGATAGATAGATAGATAGATAGATAGATAGATAGACAGACAGATAGATAGACAGATAGATAGATAGACAGATAGATAGATAGATAGATAGATAGATAGATAGATAGATAGATAGATAGATAGATAGATAGACAAATAGATAGATAGACAAATAGATAGATAGACAGATAGATAGATAGATAGATAGATAGATAGATAGATAGATAGATAGATAGATAGATAGATAGACAGACAGATAGATAGATAGATAGATAGATAGATAGATAGATAGATAGATAGATAGATAGATAGATAGATAGATAGATAGATAGACAGACAGATAGATAGATAGATAGATAGATAGATAGATAGATAGATAGATAGATAGATAGATAGATAGATAGATAGATAGATAGATAGATAGATGAAATGAACATTTCACTGTCTCTCTATCTCGCACTAAAGGAAATTGTGAAGTGAAAAGCCAAGCAGGAAAACAGGAAATTTACTGGATTAGGACAAAAAGTGCATTAGCCTATCAAAGGCTCCATGCTTCCGTCCTCCGAGCGAAAGGGAAAAGACTTTTGCCTCATGACTACCTTTGAAGGCTTTATGTCTCTCTGTTATATTTACCACGGTGAATAACAATCCAGCATAAACGCTTTAAAGTGCCAAAATGAGCGCTCTCTGCTCCTGAGTGCACCATTTATCTGTTTCCATCGCTTCCCAAAATACCCAGCAGCCCACATTCAGGCAGAGTTTAACTGTCAGTAATGGATGCACAGAGGTCCTGCTTTACTCAGGAAGCAGAATATCCTGCAAACCACACAACTATAGCCAGATTATAACTGTTCATTTCACAGCAGTGAGACAGAACAGCCTCCATGTCATCTCACACGTGAACATTTCTCATCACGGACCGCAGGCTCTGAAGCAAAAACTCTCTTCATTTTGATATTATTTTTAAAGGGTTACTTCAGCGATTAGCATATGGCTTGTATCAGTAGAAACCCTGGAGTATAATCAAATGATTGTGCTTCCTCCTCATATCCCACTGAGACAAGAGATTTATGCATTTAATTTCAGGAAAAATTCCTCCTATGACGCAAATTGATGATCATCTTTGGAATGATTGGCCAGAGGCTAAAGACTCCAGCCAGCAGAGGGAGCCATTTCCTCATGTTTTACACTCGTGCATGGGGAATGGAGATCACACTCACAGCTCAGCTCGCAGCTGCAGGCACTCATTTAAACGCAGCTATGCTGAGCAATGGAAGTCTTTTAACTTCTCAAATTAATTTCTATGAAAGTTAAGCTTGCAAAGGCATGAACTGAAACGCACCAGACTGAACTCGCGTTGTGAATGTATGCGGCGAGTGTAGTCGTGATTACCTCAGCTCTCATCACGAGAGCTCATCAGCTCATTTATCTCACTCCTGCAGTCAGTGCTCAGTGCTGTGAGACTCGCGCGGCGACTCGACCCTTATATTGAACACACACGTTCAGTTTTTAACTGTAGTGTCAGTTCTCTAACTCAAACTCAGTCACAGTAATCCAGTAGCGGTGGCTGTGGGAGTGGCCTCACGGGGCAGTGAAGCATTCTGGGAATTGTAGTCTTTCATCCCCATGAGACAAAAATACATTTTCTGTCTTTTCTCAGTCTAGAAAGCACCAAATTCAAAAATAATTTCACACTTCTACTACATTAATGACCCAGTTTAAATACAGATTCATCTTTCCAGCGCTGAAGTACCCCTTTAAGAAAACAAGGACAAATATCGTATGTCATTTTACTTATCTACACTGTAAAAAAATATACCAGATATGTTCAATAAGTTATGACAGCATGTGTTTTTACATTGTTTTAACTTTTTTAAAATAAGTTATACAAGATGCAACTCATTTTTTTAAAGTCAGTTTAACATAGTTTAAGTTGAAATAACATCCAAGTCGATTGTACTTAAACATTTCTGGCTGTAACTTTTTTTACAGTGTAGTAAATGCATCTTGATTTAAGAATTGTTAGATATTTAGACTAGAAACAAGACCAAATGACTGAGTAAGAGGAGCATTTTTTGCAGTGTTGTGATTGGTCAAGCACTTTCATCGTGTTTGGGAAATGTACCATAGCCGCCAGTTTCAGCACACTACTAACTAACTCAACCCTTTATTCTGCGTGTGAATTATTCCACAGAGGAATATTGTGACGTGTTGGTTACAATGAAGGCGTTTCAGGCAGTTCATCACATTTTGACCTCCATGATCCTAAATTCCTCTTAGGTTAACACGATCAGGTCACTAAAGAATCTGGTGCTGTTTTTTATGCAGGAATTAATTTCGCCACAAACGCCACACCCCTAAACGCCGCACACATCCAGTATCTATCGCGGCGTGCTTTAAATTAAAACAAGCCATACAGTGTGTGCCCTCATCTGGGGTTAACTCCTGCTAACTGCTTATGTATTACTCCAGTCATATATCACACTGACAGGTTAACAGTCAGCGGCCCAGACGACTGCAGCTACAGCATCCGTGCGGTAGAAACGCATCCATATGGGAAAGATTTGGCACAGAACCACATCATGCCAGTTTAGTCTTAGAAAACGCTGCCCTAACATCTCTAAGCCTGCTATC
>NC_090182.1:1796846-1799346 GCF_024679245.1 Pseudorasbora parva
CAGTTTCGACACCCTTTTCTCTGTGGCATCATCTCCTGGTGTTTATTTTTAGTATAATTTATTATAGTTTTTAATAACATTATTAACATCCGGTTTTATTTTTATATAGTCTGGAGAGAAAGGTTGCGCGTGGAATATCTTTATTAGAGAGCTGAGGGTGAAAGGTCAAACGTTGTGGTCAGTGACTGGCTTTTCGACAGTGCTTGTAGTTGTTGAAATAAGAACTGAGTGAAATGTGAATTGCTGTGCGTTCTCGTCCTGCTGTGCCGGCTATTGGATGTGATTTATCTGAATTTCATTGGCTGAGCCACGCTCAAAACCCACAGAAGAAAATCAGCTCATTAAAGTTTATGATATGGTTGTTGTTTTCTTCCCTCGGGCTGCTGCTCTGGGACTGTCTCGCTGACATTGAGCTCAAACGGCAGTTCAGACCGAAGCAGATGTAATGGGCACAGGTCGTCTGTGTTTAAAATGTCATATTTGACGTTTATCCAGCACACACTGGAGATATCAATCCCTAGAGCAGCGCAGAAAAGCCACCAGGATGTCCATGTTGAACTGTAAACAGGTCATTGACTCGCCATCTAATATTTACCCGTTCTATTGTGGGCTTGTGAGGCCGGATGCGTCTGAAGCAGATGGATTGTGCACCGGTCCTGAAATATTCCTTCTGATTGACATGTGTGCTTATGGAGACACGGGACAGGCACGGAAATCGCGTGCCAAACCTGCAGATATTCAGCAGAACAACATTCATTCAGCAGATTAAATATGGGCCATTCTACCCAACTGGTTCACTGTCAGAGGTGGAAACATCTTGAAAAAAAATTGAATATAAATTTTGTATGTATGCAAATTGTCTAATATCCAAGGTACACATTCTAGTAATTTTGCAGCAATTGTCCACCCTAGCAACCACCCTGAGTACCTTACCAACCCTATAGCTACATCATGGCAACCACCCCAAGTACCCTAGGAACCAAATAACGACCACCCTAGCGACCACCTGAGTACCCCTAGCAACCACATAGCAAGACCCTAGCAACCAACCCAAGTACCCTAGCAACCGCATAGCAACCACAAAGAGTACCCTAGCAACCACATAGCAACCACCCAAGCAACCACCCAGAATACCTTAGCAACCGCATAGCAACACCCCAGCAACACCTCAAAGTACATAGGCTGTATTATATACATCTATCTATCTATCCATCCATCTATCTATCTGTCTGTCTGTCTGTCTGTCTGTCTGTTCGTCCATCTATCTATCTATCTATCTATCTATCTATCTATCTATCTATCTATCTATCTATCTATCTATCTATCTATCTATCTATCTATCTATCTGTCTGTCTGTCTGTCCGTCTATCTATCTATCTATCTATCTATCTATCTATCTATCTATCTATCTATCTATCTATCTATCTATCTATCTATCTATCTATCTATCTATCTATCTATCTGTCTGTCTGTCCGTCTATCCATCTATCTATCTATCTATCTATCTATCTATCTATCTATCTATCTATCTATCTATCTATCTATCTATCTATCTATCTATCTATCTATCTATCTATCTATCTATCTGTCTGTCTGTCCGTCTATCCATCTATCCATCTATCTATCTATCTATCTATCTATCTATCTATCTATCTATCTATCTATCTATCTATCTATCTATCTATCTATCTATCTATCTATCTATCTGTCTGTCTATCTATCTATCTATCTATCTATCTATCTATCTATCTATCTATCTATCTATCTGTCTGTCTGTCTGTCCGTCTATCTATCTATCTATCTATCTATCTATCTATCTATCTATCTATCTATCTATCTATCTATCTATCTATCTATCTATCTATCTGTCTGTCTGTCTGTCCGTCTATCTATCTATCTATCTATCTATCTATCTATCTATCTATCTATCTATCTATCTATCTATCTATCTATCTATCTATCTATCTATCTGTCTGTCTGTCCGTCTATCCATCTATCTATCTATCTATCTATCTATCTATCTATCTATCTATCTATCTATCTATCTATCTATCTATCTATCTATCTATCTATCTATCTATCTATCTATCTGTCTGTCTGTCCGTCTATCCATCTATCCATCTATCTATCTATCTATCTATCTATCTATCTATCTATCTATCTATCTATCTATCTATCTATCTATCTATCTATCTATCTATCTATCTATCTATCTATCTATCTATCTATCTATCTACACATTTAGTTTAAAATGATGGGCCGGATCTACAATAAAAGAGGGACAGTCTCAGCCGCACTAAAACACACACTTTTCATGGGACACGCTTTATTTACATAAAGTTTCATGATTTACAAAGAAAACTTTTTTGGGGAACTTACATTTATATATGTCTTAAAAAACAGCAATGGAAAAAAAATAGCAAAAATTATTTGTATATTTTTATAAGCTGAAATTTAGGGGCGAGGCTTTGGGACAGCCACCTCCCAGTTAAAAGTACCT
>NC_090182.1:1806846-1829346 GCF_024679245.1 Pseudorasbora parva
AGATATCAACAACCCTAATGCATCAAGGTTACATTTCTTTTTGGTGCTGAATGGGATAAAATGTCTCGTTAAATAAACAATCAAGACCAGGATTTGGTCGTTTTTGATTGAATAATTGGATAAGCCTGTGAGCCATTACAAAAACAAGGAGAATGTTACGTTTGGAATTGATTGGATGGTTAAGTTTAGAAATAAATGTGGTATGAACATACAGGGAGGCGATCCAACATATTTAGCTCTAATCCCTTTAAAATTTGCAGATGTTTCTTGCCAAGAATTCCCAGAATAAATTGTTTTTCAGCAGTTACAAACATTATTCCTTTTGGGCCACCGCTCAGTGTGATCGATGAGCAGTATTAAGCAAAGTCATGGCTGGCGTTCAGAAATCACTGTATTTCATAATCTGATTGAGGAACGCATCAGTTTAAATGTCAGTGCCTTTTCCTTTCCCATCTACAAACCTTTCTGTTCCAAGGGACTCAAGCATTGGTTTTAAGACAGGCACTGTATGCGTTTTAAGTGCAAAAAAATATATTTGCGAGAAAACAAGGCAAGCATTAAAATTATTATTCTCATACATATGATTAAGAATTTAAATAACTCCCATCTACATAATATTTCATATTGAGAGAAGTCTGCTATTACTTTGTTGGGAGTAACACATTACAAGTAATGCGAGTTATGTAATCAGATTACTTTTTAAGTAACTAGTAAAGTTACGCATTACTTTCAAATGTAAGAGTTATTTTTAATAAGTAATGATAGTTCCTTAGTTTCCCAATGGATTGACTGACGTGTATCCCAAACTCTTCAGTATTCCTCAAAATGAATAAGATTCTCATAGTATTACGCAAATCTGCAGCAATTAATTAAATATGTTAAATACACAAATGTACTTTATGTATTTCATCTCACTTAATTAGGCAATGTCTTTGCTGCTGACCATCGATTATCCAATTCAGCCATACGAATAGACTTCAGTTGAACATTACATTTGTTTCCTTGTTGTTTTTATTACCGCGCCCTCTACTGTACAGGTGTGAATTTGCATTTCTTTTGGCTTAAGGCTCATTTATTTAATTTTTGCTGAGAAAGGGCCGTAGTGCCGTAAAACGATTAATCGCGATTAATCGCACCCAAAATAAAAATGTGCGTTTACGTAATATGTGTGTGTACTTTGTATAATTATTATGTATATATATACACACATGCTTGTAAATATTTAACAATATGAAATGTTGTATATATACATACATACAGTATGCATATATACAAATATTTCTTAAAAAATATACATGTATGTGTGTTAATATATATATATATATATAAAAATTATACACAGTGCACACACATTTATTACGTAAACTTACAATTTTATTTTGGGTGCGATTAATCGTTGACAGCACTAGCCCTTAGTTCTACCAAAAACTTTTATTTAAAAAAATGTTGTTATTAAAAAACATGCAAGCCCAGCTCAGGTGACAAAAAGTAACGCAAAAGTAATGAAATGTACTTTCCATAAAAAGTAACTAAGTAATGCAATTAGTTACTTTTTTTAATGAGTAGTGCAATATTGTAACGCATAGTATCTTTCCCCAACACCGGTTTAGACTTCGGAAAATAATCACATTTACATTGAAGGAATGGCCTAGAAGAGGATCCTTAATCAAACTTTATCTAATCAGCGAGTCGGTTTTGTCTTGAAGATGAGTTGGGGTATACATTTTGGGTTGTGTTTGCAAAGGGTCAATGTTGAAGCGAAACATTTACAATAGCACTGACTTTACTGTGATTATTCCTCCAGGGGACAGCGGGTTCTGGACTGGAGCTGGCCTGAAGTATCTCTGAGTAAAATCGAGATTACTGACCGGCAGGATCATCATTCGCCCAGTGAAACGGCGGAGCACAGAGCGGTCAGGGTGAAGGAGTGTCAAGGGGAGGCTGGCAAACCTTACTGTAAGGCCTTAATCCTGACCAAAGCCCAGGCCAATGATTCGGGATATTACCGCTGCTTCTACCAGGACATCAGAGCGGTCATCGATGGGACCACGGCCGCCAGCCTCTTCGTCTTTGTGCGAGGTGAGCGCTGTAAAGGGTTATTCATCCCCGTTTTCATCATAGTCCTATTAAAAAGAAGTCTATAATATTACATTCTCAGATTAATATTTAGATATAGATACTTTGAAGAATGTGCAAACACATCAACAAAAACCCCATACTGATAAACTCTGATTGGCCGTTGCATTCATGAACTCAACAGAATCATATCTGATTGGTTCAAATGTTCAACGCTGCAAAAACAATGTGTTAAAAGAAATCTGACGCAACGTGAGCAGAGCTAAATCTTTTATTCATTGCCACATCCATAACAATACTGTAAAAAATATTGCTGGTTTAACTTAAAAAAGTAAGTAACCTGGTTGCCTTAACATTTTTGAGTTTATTGAAATTAAAAATTTGAGTTGATACAATAAAGGAAATTGGTTTAATAAATTGACACTCAAAATATTATTGTATCTGAACCACATAAAAAATGTGATAAATCATGAAAATAGCACAATGTGGCTGCGTCATCACAAATAAAACACACAATTACCCAATATGCTTACAAAATCTGTTAATAATATTTGAATAAAGATTGTCGATTCTCAAAAATGTTAATTGTATTAACTCAAATTTGTAATTTTAATGACTTTAATTTTAAGGCAATCAGGTAACTTATTTTTTAAGTAATTTTTTTACAGTGAACAGCCTTTTTAACCCCTTATTGGTGCTTTTTAATTCATTTTGGTGGCATTTTTACCCCAATCCCCTGTTCATTTCCGGCCTTGTTTTATATGCATTACTCTGAGAACAGTATCTGTTGATTATACCAGTCTGAAGCCGTGAGGAACGGTGTGTAAATGTTATAATTTCCTGACAGTGAGTCTGTAGTTCTGGACAAATGGACTGCAATTCTTCCTCGTTCTTTAGACAGTTTGTGCAAAAACATACTTAACCTTTGAAAGGATAGATCTTATTTCTAAAGGAAAACATTTCCCTCAAAAGAAGTCATTTTTTTCATCCTTATAGAGTTAGTTGAATATCAGTGTCTGGTCCCTTTTGCAATTTGTGGCATTTTCCTGAGGCAAACCAAATAAAAAATCCCATTTTTATATCGACTCGCTTCAAAGAATGCTTGGCCGGTCCGTCTTTGTCTAAAGTTTCTATTTTCTTTGGGGAACAGACAAAGACATCATAAACATCTCCTTCAAAACATCAGAAGATCAGAGCAGATTATACACGGACACGCTAAG
This sequence comes from Pseudorasbora parva, assembly GCF_024679245.1. Classification (NCBI taxonomy): domain Eukaryota; kingdom Metazoa; phylum Chordata; class Actinopteri; order Cypriniformes; family Gobionidae; genus Pseudorasbora; species Pseudorasbora parva. The sequence continues at coordinate 1,810,143 of NC_090182.1, forward strand.
AACATGTTTGGTTTGCCCCTGAGACGGCCCAGCTTTTATACTGAATAAACTGAAGATAAGAGAGTTAATAAAGAGACGCTACACGATGCCAAATCTGCTGATATCCCCATTACAGGCGACATACCCTTCCAGCGTCCTCCTTATCATATATAAGGATGAGTATTTATGTTGAGTTTGAAGGTTTGAGCGCATTATCTCCTCAGTAATGTCGGTGGGAGTTTAACGATAGCTTAATTTACTCATAAACATTACATTTGGACGTCAAATATATAAATGGGCCTTTTCAGTGAAAGGATTTTCTCACTTGTGTTTTTATGTGGGAAAGGCTTTTTAATTCCAGGCCTGCTGTTTAATCTAAATACCAACAAAAAAAGATAAATTTCCCAGTGTCATTTCACACATTTTTTGTAGTATTTGCACTATAGTTATAGTTTACACTATGCAGAAAATAGCAGTATTTTCTTTGCAATGTGTAAATAGTAGTTAGATGCTATTTATACTTATATTTAGTGGCAGATACTATTTGCACCTCAGTGTTGCTGTACATTAAACAACATGCAATAATAACAGAGTGTACATTATTTTATTTGTTAAATGCATTAAATGTCAGGGATCAGGAAGTGGAGGACCCAGATGCAGAGTGAACAACAAAGACAGTTTATTAATCAGACAGATCAACAAGACACAAGAGGGTAGTGGATGAGTGACAGTCCAAACACCAGGGCTGGGGAAAGACACGACGATGACGGGCAGGGGAGGATGACCACTGAGACCAGTCCAGGCAGCCAATGAACTTCACGACAGCTTGGAAGGCAACACCAGGCAGGGCGGTGTTGGACCAATCCAGGCAGGAACCTGAGGCTTGATGTTCTCACAGAAGCAGGAGTCTTGGCTGACAGGCAGTGGAGACAGCGGCCAGGGAAAAAACACTGGACAGAAAACAACACAGGACACACACACACGACAAGACTCTAGACAAGACAACAAGAAACAGACAAACTAAGAACTATGACTAAATTAAACAAAAACTTAAAATAATAACTGGAGCTAGAAAACGAAGAAAAATAAAACAAAACCAATCTCTATAAAAAGACTGAACTGAGAAAATAAAAGTGGAAAACAGGAAAAATAAAAAGGTAAGCTATCAGAACCAAGAAAACTAAACAATCAGGCTAGAAGAAAAATACCAAAATAAAACCTGGAGAAAACGAGCAAAATTCGCCTTATTCACCTGGCGGCCATTTTGAAAACTCTAACGCCGTTGTGGGGTACACAAACCCGGAAGCTGGACTCCGATACAGTACTAATCAATAGCAGCATTCTGTTTCACTGCACTTCGTCACTCAGGAAAAAACCCTACAGAGGACAAACCTTTCACCGTTTTCCGGAGGATAAGGGATTACATGGAGAGTGGATTAAAAAAATATCAGAAGGGATCCTGGTCGTAATTTCTGCATTTTACTACAGACGAAGCTCGAAAGACTCGAGCAATAGCAAGCCTGGGACATGTCAAGTCAGCTTTATTTAGCGCTTTTACAATACCGATTGTTCCAAAGCAGCTTCACGGTGTAAACAGGACAAAATTGCAACAAAATTTGATTCGGCTGTAGTCATTCTGGAGAAAACGGTGATGTTATCAGCTTATTTTAATCTATCATATAGTGTCAACGTGGGCAGATCAGTATTATAGTTGATACAGTTAATTTACATGTGGGAGATGTGTGTATGTATAAGCTACTGGATCTTCATATATGTAAAATAAAATGTCCATTTATCTAAAGAATAAAGTACAATTGTATTACACATGGATGATGTCTTTCATAACTTTAGAACTGGTCAGAACATCAGAAAGAAATAAGTCATTCAAAAACATTGATAGGCATACTGGTCTAGGTTTGTAAATGGTAACTATGTACATTTATTGGTATGGAGGAATACAAATGGCCTGCTTGTATATTGTAAGTATGGAAAAACGTACCAGAAAAGGGCAGAACATTAGAAATTACATTAGGAGGAAAATTAAAAAACATTAACAAATGAAAACTATATACATAAACATATTATCAGTGATGCATTACATGATTTTGTTACACACAGCAGGCTGAAAGTGAGTGACACAGAATGCTGCTATTGATTAGTACTGTATTGGAGTCCAACTTCCGGGTTTGTGTACCCCACAACGGCGTTAGAGTTTCCAAAATGGCCGCCAGGTGAATAAGGCGAATAAAGACAGAAACTACACTAGACTCAAAAACTCAGGAACAAAGAAAAAACTGAAAATAAATTCAAAGCTAGAAAAACAGGAGACACTAAAACTAGAAAAGGCTAGACAAGGAGCTAGAGACATGTACGCACAAGCAAACGCTCACAAACATACACAACGAACCAGCAAAGACATGAGGGAAGGTAGCACAATATAAAGGGACCAGAGCACATGAGGAACAGGTGAGCACAATTAGTGAAACGAGGACTAGACCAGACTAAACAAGGGGGCGTGGTAACGGCAAACAAGGAGGCAGGACAAGAGGAACACATGACAAACACAGAGAGAGACAGATCCATGCACTAAGACACAACACAAACATAGAAACATTAAACAAAGACAAAACAGACAGAGCTGCCAGGGTAGAACCCTGAAATTAAATGGATGCCACCTTATTAGGAGATTAAAGTCCTTCCTAAACCTACCCCTTTAGTCTTGTTTTAAAGAAGACACTCGGCAGATTATTGCTGAAGCGAAAAGCAATTCAAAAGATGTTTAAATTTTAAATTTACTGTAAATTAAAAATATTTTTTATATAATAAAATTATTCTAAAATCAAAGCCATATCTCTAACCATCATGGGTTCCAAATTTGAAGCTGATATCATGTCCGGGTTAAAATCCCTTATTTCTCTGGATTTAAACATTCTCGGAAACATTTGGGATAATGTACACAAGTCAACAAAATATATAACACTGTTCTAGTGGTCTTGGATATTATATCCTAAAAACTTACATATTGTCCCTTTAATTTAATAATTAAGTGTTTGACAGGGGGTTGAGGCAATTTGCAACCTCACCACTAGATGCCGCTAAAACTTACACACTGCACCTTTAAATAAATATGGTTCTAGTGGGTTTTGCATATTTTAATCCAGAAATCTTTCATATTGTGCCTTTAGTTTAATAATTAAGTGCTTCGACAAGGGGTTGAGGCAATTCGCAACTTCGCCACTAAAACTTACACACTGCACCTTTAAAAAAATACTGTTCTAGGTGGTTTTGGATATTTTAATCCAGAAATCTTACATATTGTGCCTTTAGCTGTGCTTTTTTAATGTCTAGGTTGTTTTAACTCGAAAGCGTTTTGAGGAACTATTTAACATAAAGATTATGAACGGATTCAGTTCAGTTCTTCTTCAGGAGCCGGTGGCATTAATATACAAGACTAACTTTGAAAAGTAAGTTGCATATATTAATCAATCCGACTGGTTTCCTCCTGTTTAACTGCTAGTTGGTCAAACACAGTCGTAACATAGTTGTGTGAGTAAGTAATGAAAGACTTTAACAACTCACACACTGCAAAAAATGCTTGTCTTACTCAGTCATTTTGTCTTGTTTCTAGTCCAAACATCTAAAAATTCTTACATTGAGAAACATTTACTAGACAAGGAAAAGTAATTGTCTTGTTTTGGGGAAAATAACTCAAAATGAAGAGAGTTTTTGCTTAAAATAAGATAAATAATCTGCCAATGGGGTGAGAACAATAATCTTAATTCAAACAGAAAACAAGATTATTTTTCTCACCCCATTGGCAGATTATTGATCTTATTTTAAGCAAAAACTCTCTTCATTTAGAGTTATTTTTCACAAAACCAGATAATCATTTTTATTTGTCTAGTAAGTGTTTCTTAATGTAAGAATTTTTAGATATTTCGACCAAAAATGCTAAGTATGAAAAGCATTTTTTGCAGTGTGTGTGTGTGTGTGTGTGTGGGGGGGGGGGGGGGGGGGGTTATTTTCACAACACAATCCAGCTCTGTGTTTGTAACGTATTGTTGATCAAAGAGTGTGTGACATCGGACAGCTTTGGTTGTGTTACTCTCATCTCTTGACACCCGCTGGCTCGCTCACTGGTGTGAAACGCCGGTTAATTTCTGCTGACAAAATGGCCAACCCGTTTCCACAGATCTTACCAGGGGGCTGATCAGAGCCAGCTGAAATCACAGCTGTAAATTAGCAGCGAGCGCAGAGCAGAATGGCATCGGCTGCATGTGGCTTCATTTATCCCGCCGCCTCTCCATCCACACGTGGGCTTCATGTCGTGCCCTCCAGCGCCTCCCCAAAAGCTATTCGCCTCCTGAAGATGATTTATTGTGAAGCTCCATAACTGTGTATTTTTCCTATTATCCCCCGTGTATGCAGACCACCGCGGGCAGAAGCATAAACCGCGAGATACGGAGGGTTATGTTTGGACTCCGACAGCTTGGAGTGATTGCTACGTGAGGAAAATCAGACTTGTTAGAATAACAGCGGCTTTAGGAGAAGCAGGAATCGCCAGGTGACGGTCAGATAAAGGCTGGACGTGAACACTACACTCGAGAAAATGCTGGACTAAAAACAAGTTGGGTTGAAAATGGACTGACCCAGCGATTGGGTTGTTCTAACCCAGTGATTGGGTTGTTTTAACCCAGTGATTGGGTTGTCTTAAGCAACATTTAACCCAACCGCTGCTAAAACAACCCAATAGTGGGGTTAAAACAACTCAACCGTTGGGTTAAAACAACCCAATTGCTGGTTTTGTCCATTTTCAACCCAACTTGTTTTTTTTTAACCCAGCATTTTTTAGAGTGTAGGGGAGATTTGCTTCAGTGGCCGCGATTGGGTTGTTTTAACCCAGCAATTGGGTTGTCTTAAGCAACATTTAACCCAACTGCTGCTAAAACAACCCAATAGTGGGGTTAAAACAACCCAATTGCTGGTTTTGTCCATTTTCAACCCAACTTGGGTTGTTTTTAACCCAGCATTTTTTAGAGTGTAGGGGAGATTTGCTTCAGCAGGCGCAATTGTTTTTTTAACACAGCAATTGGGTTGTCTTAAGCAACATTTAACCCAACCGCTGCTAAAACAACCCAATAGTGGGGTTAAAACAACTCAACCGTTGGGTTAAAACAACCCAATTGCTGGTTTAGTCCCTTTTCAACACAACTTGGGTTGATTTTAACCCAGCATTTTTTAGAGTGTAGGGGAGGTTTGCTTCAGCGGCTGTGGATTGGAAGTTTTTTTTTATTGTTTTCAAATTATACAGAAAGAACAAAGATATACAAAACATAACTCCCCGTCCCCCAAACACCAGACATAAATATAAAGATACTTTATATGCACTATATATGCACACACAACTCAAGTTGGGTTGAAAATGGACAAACCCAGAAATTGGGTTGTTTGAATGGGTCCATTCACTGGGTTCAAACAACCCAATTTCTGGGTTTGTCCATTTTCAACCCAACTTGGGTTGTTTTTAACTCAGCATTATTTAGAGTGTGATCAGACGTCCATTAAGACATAGTGATAATAAATAAGCAACATGAGGTAAGTATGAGCAATACCCCTTCCCCCTTTTTTTCTTTTATAATGTCATATTATCTGCTTTCATTTCCTCCACAAAATTTAAAAAAGGCTGCCAGATATTATAAAAGGCCCCAGTAGACTTTCTGCCTGTATACCTAATTTTCTCCTGCTTTAGATGGTACATAACTTCCCTTATCCGTTGACTAAATGAGTGAGAAAGGGTCTTTCCATTTAATTCATATGTCTTCTAGCCAAAAGAGAACAGAAGGCCAATATTTTAATTCCACCTTTAGTGAAACTAGTATTTTCATGGGCCACACCAAACAATGCAATGAATGGAGATGGCTCTACAACCTCTCCAAATAGCCCAGAGAAAGTCCATGTGGATTCTGACCAGGACAAACGCCTGGAATGAAGTGGTTTAGGGACACAGTGATAGAGCTGTGTCATTAAAATCTCCCCTCTTAGAGATATTCGGGATGATCCACCGACTAAATCTGGCTTACAGCGGTGTATATTTAGGCAAAGGAGGTGGAATGTGAAGTCTGGACTTGTTTTGGGTTAAAGACTTAAGCTTTATCAACAGCATCAGAAAATCATTTTTGAAAAATGTATGTACTGTCAAGTCACCTTTATTTAAATAGCGATTCATATCAAAGCAGTAATAAACAGGCAGTGGCGTAACTTTGTTTTAAAAGGTGTGTGGATAATATCAGCCGTGTCGATCTGTACTTCAGATTCAGGCCGGAAATTGTAAACCATCCGGGTATCTTTGGCATACTCTTTTCAGCATACTACAATTTGGGACATACTAATTCTATTTTCGAATGCTATTTAGTATGGATAGTGTGTGTATTGGGACGCAGGGCAGGAAGTTACAGGCAGGTGAGTTTAATCAGGACCGGAGTTTGCCTCGCCCGCATTAAACACTCAGCAAATGGTCATGATGTCTGAGCCTGAGACTATTGAGACACAGACAAACAGAAGTGCTAATAAATGATATATTACTGCAGTTTCACTTACTGTTGATGAACTGAACAGCCATTTTGGATTCTGAAGTCATGGTTGCTGCGGTTCCTCCGAGTTTCTGTGTTGGAACTTGACAACCTGAGGCGGTTCCAACTGGGAACTACGAATTTCCAAGTACAAATAAAATGCACCATATGTGCTTGCATTTGCATACTTGTGTGTGTATGTTTCTGACCTTAAAACATGCCATGAAATGTTGTTGGGCTTGAGTTGAGGTAACAATGTGAAAATGATAGACAACTGAACTAATGCCACGTTTTTTCTTCTCTCAAACACACAGACCCACAAAATCCATTCATCAAGAGAAATGGGAGTGAACTGGAGACCATCTTCATAACGGACTCTGATAAACACATTGAAGTGCCATGTCTGGTTTCAGATCCTGACCTGAAAGTCTCTCTCTTTTTGGTAGGTCCTCCAACACACTTCCAACAGCAGCTCGCTTGAACACAGAGGTGGACAAATACACAACTTCATTACTTGAGTAAAAGTTAAAGTACTGCTGGTCAAATATTACTCTGTTACAAGTGAAAGTTGTAAAAACAGATTTTTACTGGAGTAAAAGTACAGAAGTATTTGTTTTCAGAAGTACTTAAGTATCAAATGTCCTTCTTTATGTCGCCGCATTATTGTATTATAGTTGTATAAATGCACATTATGCCATCATGGTTTAAGCCAGTCAGTGACGCTCCATCTGACACACTAGCAGACGACTAACTTAAACTCATTTAAATACTAAAGTTACAAAGCTCTTTATAAAGCTGCTGTCACTTTAAGGCCGAATGCACGGATCCAATACACTGATACACATCTGATATTCTCACACTGTTCACCTTCACTGAAGACAGAATCAACTTTGTTTATGTGAATCCTCCACTAAATGAGCATTTGGACATCCGTCTTCTTCCATTTTGCTCTAAACTATAAATCAGTGTTTAATAAATGCTGTGAAATCATTGAACTTCACGAGACTCTACAAGAGTGATTCCTGAAAGGCTTTCTGCAAAAACCCAAACACCTTTTAAAGAAGAAAAAAATCATCACTGACTTTCAAAGCTGCGACAGAAACGACTTTCCACTTCGAGGACCTTGATAGAAATGTAGTGGAGTAAAGAGGACGATATTTGTCTTTCAGATGGAGTGAAGTTAAAGTCAGAAGATTACAGAAAAAATAATACTCCAGTAAAGCACAGAGACTCAAACAGTGAACTTCAGTACAGGACTCGAGTGAATGAGCTGAGATACTGTCCCGCTCTGGTTGAACGAGGGGACTCGTTTGTTTGTGTGTTTTTTCAGAGATTGAACCTAGGATTGTTTACGGTATAAACAGCATACGTGTAACTTTCAGTAACTTTAATAATCCAGAATTTTTCAACAACATAGACGTCCTGCAGGTCAAATGTATTTATGGTCTCTTGATTTGAATAACCCTGGTCTAGTGGTACAGTATTTATTTAGCATAAAAGGGACCTGGGTTCAAATATTGACATAATATTTTTTAATCAGAATTGCAGCAGAACTTGACAGCCAGTGATAACTATGACATTTTATTTTATGGAAAGGAGCAGCTTTGACATTTTGTTCCATGGGGAATTTTGAGTAACATGAGGGACGATGACAGAATTATTAATTTAAAGTAAATGAGAAGCAGAACTCGGATCTGACTCGAACAGACTCAGTTTGTAGAGAGTGGAATAAAGTGCACATTTACTGTGAAAATCCACTGGCAAAATGTCAGTATGAATCTGTGTGTGTGTGTGTGGAAAGTTCCCTTCGCAGATATTGCTCGTGCACTGAATTGTGCTTCTCTGACCAACAGAAAGCTGCCTGATTTGAACGTAACTTCAGTATATTTACACTATAGACAATGTCCATTGGTCTTTGTCTGGCTATCACCAGTCCAAGCTCACTCTTTTAAGACTGAACATTGGTCTGAGGAGTCTGCTCTGTATTTTCTAAAGCACAAGAGGTGTGATCAACAGGCATAGTTCAAATGACTCTGAACGCAATTGGATAGTCCTTCAACCAATCAGAGCACAAGAGGTGTGATCAACAGGCATAGTTCAAATGACTCTGAACGCAATTGGATAGTCCTTCAACCAATCAGAGCACAAGAGGCGTGATCAACGGGCATAGTTCAAATGACTCTGAACGCAATTGGATAGTCCTTCAACCAATCAGAGCACAAGAGGCGTGATCAACGGGCATAGTTCAAATGACTCTGAACGCAATTGAATAGAACCGTAAGCTGCATAAAATACAGGCATAATTGCTCGCTCTCCATAGACTCTGAATGCTAGCGTTGAGTGGAGAGACCCAACCAATATGGCGGCGACGCTGGATCACGCTCCAGCACATCATGGGGCGTCTACGTATATTATGTCTATGTGATCAATGGGCATAGCTCAAATGACTCTGAATGCAATTGGATAGTCCTTCAACCAATCAGACCAACGACCCATCGCTTCTCTATCCATCATCGTGTTAAACCCGCCAATAGCGCGCCAGGTAGATAAGCCAGTCTGTGATTGGTCCCAGCAAAAGTGTAACAGAAGCAGGATAAATGAACGTACAGGTTCACTGAGCTGCAGAGCGAAATCAAATCGCTGGCAGATCAGGCTGGGTTTACCCAGTCTACATTGGGCCTGTTTTTTCCATTAATTTTTTCCTAAATTTCACTGATGAAATGCATTTTTTTCAAATTATCGTGCAAATTGATTTTCAAAGACACAATTATTATTTTTGGATGTTTAAAAGCTGCTTGGACTGAGTCTCAGTCATCTGTCTGAATATGTGTCTGGCATTAGATGAGTCTGAATGAGTTTAATCCTCAAACTGATGATGTTTAATGTGAATGTTTGTCATTGGTACAGGTAGAGCAGCCTCCATTGCTTCTGGAAAGCAGTGAGATCACCTGGAATAATAAAAGGGGCTGGTCGGTTCCCAGGCACTTCTATGATCCCACTTCCATCTTTTTCGGCTTCCTCTGCTCCACCTCAGTCGGCAACACCGAGCATACTTCTGCTGTGTACTTTGTGCATCCCACAGGTAAGACCTGTTCAATACTCATTTGAATATCTGTGATTTGATCATAAATCTAAGCATTTAAATACCTATTATTAAGACATTACTGGCAGATATAGACTACATTTTATGTAAGTATCTGCTGAACTGTTATAAAGATCTCATTGATTTGCATTACAAGCTTTTCATCTTACTTTTTCTTCCGTATATATATCAGGGGTCCTATAATGCTCCTTTTTACAAGATGAAAAATAAGTCTCTGATGTTTCCAGAATGTGTGTGTGAAGCTTCAGCTCAAAATACCCCACAGATCATGTTTTATAACGTGTTAAAATAGTCACTTTCTGAGGGTGAGTGTTTTTGTGTGTGTCCCTTTAAATGCAAATGAGCTGCTGCTCCCCGCCCCCTATCAGGAAGAGGAAGGGCTTCAAGAGCTCTCCAATTACCTCAGGCACACACACACACACACACACACACACACACACACACACACACACACACACACACACACACTGATAATATCAGAAACGGTTCAGTCTTTTATGATCATACTGGAGTTGGACAATGATGGAGAGACTCCAGAAGAAGAGACGACATGTAGAATGAGAGAGGACGTTTCTGAAGGGATAGAGGATGAGTTTATGAGTTAACGATCTTCAGTCATTGATTAGCATATTCTGTCATGATAATCTCTAAACCGCTGGTGTGGGAACTGATGAGATGAGCCAGAGGGCTAACAAGGATAGTTTAGTTTAATTACGGTTATAACTGATGTCGTCTTGCTTTATGACGTGCGATTGCGTTTGTGTTCGTACTGTATCAATAAATGTGAAAGACGGACGACAGCTCGAGCGACTCCCAAATGTGCTTGACCACAACAACTCAACATGTTCCCGGGGGCGGGGTTATGCAAATGTTAGGGTAGTGATGTCACTAACTCGTTGTAGTTCCTATCAGCCGTGTGTTGTAGTCCTTAAAGAGAGATTTCTGTAGAAGAAAATAACTCGCTTTGCTCTGAACTCTGAGCGGCGAAACTTTGCAGATGTTGATTAAGCTCAGTGACACTACACACTCACTAAAGTTAAATCGCCTTTAACAAAAAACACATACTGTACGCCAACCTTTTTTTCATAGGCTTTCCAGGGTTACGCTGTTGTAGGTAATGCAGCCTTTCTAAAATCTAATTTAATGGTTAATATCCTTTTAATAATAGTTATAACAATTATGTAGGAACAAGGCATTACCACTGGGAGATGTCAAGATGCAATGGATGCTGTTTTACTTGGAAATACGTGGATTAAAATGTGTTGCAAATGCCGTTTCATAAGTGTTATTGCAGAGAAGGATCATTTATATTTTACCTTTAAAACATTTGGCTGATCCTCGTGTCCAAAACGACATCACACATCAGTCATGTGAACGATCACATTTCGTAGTTTTGGGTGGAAACCGCATTATCAACCACTGCTGTGATTGGTTAATAGAAATGCTGTTCCAGAACTAACACAGCTTGTTGATGTTGAACATGTTTTCCTGGGTTGTGCGCCATATAGATTATGGTGTAACTTGCAGACTTGATTGAAGTTTAACTTGACGATTGATTAGGTAGAGTTATCTATCACTTCACATTATATCATACTGAAAACAAGGCGGTATTTTTACTCACTCCCATCAGATTTGACTCCATTTTCTCCCATCCTGCTGAGGGACGTCTCAGAAATGCTTTATCATCGCCCTGCTAAATGAGGTCATTCTTATACGAAACATCCGCCAAGATCAATAGCCTCTTTACACTCGAGGGTAATATGAAAACTTTGCTTGACTTTCGTGATGCTGTGGGGTCACGTCTACACCTCCTGAATAAACACGGCATTAGCATGTCTAATAACTTTACCTAATGGTGTTGTTTGCTTCACTTGCTCTGTTTTGTTCTGATCAAATGACCAACAACTCACAAAGCCACACTTAGGTTTATTTAGATTAATGAGGTTATTACTGATTGCGCTGAACACACACATACTGTACAAAGGACTGCATTTTCATTATAGTGGCGGAGGAAAAACAGCTCAATTTCATTCAGAGGCTCAAACTCATGCAATTTGGTGCATATGCTGGACAGAAAGTTAGATGAAGAGCTTGCAGTGTATAATTAAATGTGATCTTTACAACAGAATAGCAGATTGTAACGTGTTCGTGGGTGTGGATGGAAGAGGACACGGGGGTTGGCTGGACTGTTGACGCTTTTCTTTATTTAGAATACTCAAACACTTTTCAACACACTCAATAGTGTGGTTTCTCTCAACACAACGATCACTTCCGGGTCGGCACTTCCGGCTTCCGGGGTAACTCAGTCTCTGGGGATCGCGTCAACAGTCCTGCTCTCTCTCTCCCAGGCTTCCGGTTCCACTGGCGTTTTATACCCTCTCCACGCCCATTACTGGAACAAGATACAGGTGTTATTAATCTGCGTCCAACCCACTCACTTACCGCTCGTCCCGCGGCTCTCTCTCCCGCTGCAGACCTCGCTAAACCACGCCCCCCTTGCCACACTGATACTTACATAAAATGCACATATCTTAGTACACTGGAAAAAATGACTTGTTGAATTTAATTATGATTGCACGCAACTGTGTTGAGAAATTTTTACAAATAACAATTTAGTTATATGAACAAAAGATATTTAAGTAAAGCTGACAAAATGTCTTTGAGTAAATACAAACCATTTGAATTTATCACCGTCACATAATATTTATATGTGCAGTTTACGTAATAATGTTATGTAATATTTATAAAAGTTTATTATGTTAGGTGAACACATTTTACTGAAAAACACAAAATAACACTTTATGTGTGTGTGTGTGGGCATGTTTTTGTGACATATCAGGACTCAAATGTGTATAATGCCATGGGTATGACACAGGTATTACAGGAGAGGGTGAAATATGAGGACATTACCCATGGCCCCACTTTTCAAAATGCCTATAAATCACACAGGAGGAGTTTTTATGAGAAAGTAAAAATGCAGAATGTTTCCTGTGATGGGTAGGTTTAGTTTAGCCAGTGTGTGTGTGTATGTGTGTGTGTGTGTGTGTGTGTGTGTGTGTGTGTGTGTGTGATGGGTAGGTTTAGGGGCTGTGTAGGGGGATAGAATGAAACAGCGTTGATAAACACGCTAAAAAGCGATTATGCGTCTTGATAGCACACCAAAATGGCATACGAATTGGCGTGTCATACAGACGCCATTTCATGAGATCAGTCTGCACATGATAATGACACCGTGGTGGCTATAGGACGCCCGGATTACACCCATCTAACCCAGCTAGTATACTTGAGATTTTGACATTGGTGACATTGTTGAAGAACGGCAGCAGCGTTACACACACTGCGTGTCCATGGCTCCGATCATGAGTGTGAACAGTGCTGACAGCTCCATGTTTGCGTCTCTGACAGGGCTGAGGTTTTACGAGCTGAAGCTGTTCCCCGAGGACTCTCCTGTGGAGCTCATGCTGGGCGGAGACCTGATGCTCAACTGCACCGCCACGGTCGAGTTTAACACCGGCGTGGAGATCCTCTGGGACTATCCTGGACTCAAGGTAATCACTACACCTGTCCCATGCACAATAAATCACCTGATCTATTCATTTGTGTTGAATGGATTAAAGCAGTGGCCTGTGAACTAAAGTGCAGTGGCTCAAACCGGCATGTTCATTATTCTCCCGGTGACCACTCATAAATCTATCCGCTCATTATTTCTGCTGTCCTTTATTTCACTTCTAGCTTAAGGTCATTTCCTGCATCTCAGTTCATGTTTACATCACACGTTGCCTGAAGCCCTATTCGTACGGTAATTGTTTCTCATGTGGAAGTCTGTAAAAATAAATGTAAAGCCACCTCAGTGATAAACTCGTGCATTCGGTGGAGCAGCGAGATTTGTGATCCTGGGCACCCGGGAACACTGCTCACATGCTCAATAACATGATTGTATGCTGTAAATAACATCACATGCTTGGTATAAGAATGAAGGCTTATTTAATTTAATAATAGGAAAATTATTATTATTTAAAGGAAAAGGAAGTGTATGTAAGATTGTGGCCAAAATTTGTACTTCAATGTTGTATCTCCATCCCCCTGACTCGAGATTGAGATCTGGGGACTGTGGCGGCCATTTTAGTTCAGTCAACTCATCGTCATGTTCAAGAAACCAATTTAAAATGATTGGAGCTTTTTGACATGGTGCATTATCCTGCTGGAAGTAGCCATCAGAGGATGGGGACATGGTGGTCATAAAGGGATGGACATGGTCAGAAACAATGCTCAGGTAGGCCGTGGCATTTAAACGATGCCCAGTTGGCACTAAGGGCCTAAAGTGTGCCAAGAAAACATCCCCCACACCATTACACCACCACCACCAGCCTGCACAGTGGGAACAAGGCATGATGGATCCATGTTCTCATTCTGTTTACGCCAAATTCTGACTCTACCATCTGAATGTCTCAACAGAAATCGAGACTCATCAGACCAGGCAACATTTCTCCAGTCTTCAACTGTCCAATTTTGGTGAGCTTGTGCAAATTGTCGCCTCTTTTTCCTGTTTGTAGTGGAGATGAGTGGTACCCGGTGGGGTCTTCTGCTGTTGTAGCCCATCCGCCTCAAGGTTGTGTGTGTTGTGGCTTCACCAATGCTTTGCTGCATACCTCGGTTGTAACGAGTGGTTATTTCAGTCAAAGTTGCTCTTCTATCAGCTTGAATCAGTCGGCCCATTCTCCTCTGACCTCGAGCATCAACAAGGCATTTTCTCCCACAGGACTGCTGCATACTGGATGCTCTTCCCTTTTCACACCATTCTTTGTAAACCCTAGAAATGGTTGTGTGTGAAAATCCCAGTAACTGAGCAGATTGTGAAATACTCAGACCGGCCCGTCTGGCACCAACAACCATGCCACGCTCAAAATTTGGAGTTCAGGAGATTGTCTTGACCAGGACCACACCCCTAAATGCACTGAAGAACTGCCATGTGATTGGCTGATTAGATAATAGCATTAATGAGAAATTGAACAGGTGTTCCTAATAATCCTTTAGGTGAGTGTAAGTGTTAGAAATTAACATGATTTCTTAATGTCTAGTGACATGTCAGGGCCATTTTATAATTTCATTGAAATACATTTCTTACATACAGTTCCTTTTGAGTAATTAATCAGTAGTGAGTTTTCTAGTGAGTTGCTGTGATGTGTTGTGGCAGGAGAAGCGTCGGGTCAGTGTGCAGCCGGTGCGGAGCATCCTGTCGGAGGCCGTGGAAGCCTCCAGTGTCCTCAGCATCCAGAGCCTCCGTGTGGAGGACAGCGGCTACTACACCTGCTCCGCCAGCACTGTAGAGATGAAGCGGCAGAGGACCACTGTGGTCATCGTTCACGGTGGGTCACACACACACACACACACACACACACACACACACACACGCACGCACGCATGCAATATTGATATGCAAGCTAATAGTGTAGTTGAGCAATTTTATGGTAAATTAAAAAAAAGTATGGTACCACATATCCCCCACAAAAGCAGAAATTTATAGTTTAGAAGTAAATGAAAAAATGAAAAGGATATTTAGATGTGCTCTCCCACAGAGAAGCCGTTCATCAGCGTGGAGCTCAGCAACGGCTCGCTCGTCGAGGCCACAGAGGGACAGAGGTCAGTGCGTCTGTCTGTGAAGGGGACGGCCTTCCCCATACCTGAGGCTCAGTGGTGAGTGCTCAGAGAACACACACACACACACACACACACACACACGCACACACACACACACACACACACACACACACACACACACACACACACACACACACACACACACACACACACAACATGAGAAAGAATCTACACATAACCAGGACAGTTTAATGTCAGGAATATGTATGTATAATGTGTGTGTGTGTGTGTGTGTGTGTGTGTGCAGGCATAAGAGCGGCCAGCTGGTCAGCAGACGGCCGGAGTTCAGCAGGTTTAAGGCGCAGCATCAGGCTCTGGAGATCAGAGATGTGTGTAAGCAGGACGCTGGAGAATACACACTGACCCTGAGAAACACGCCGGCTGGCCTGGAGAAAAGACTCAACTTCACACTCATTGTCAACGGTAAAGCCCACAGTGTGCATCGGTTGCCATGTAGGCCTGTGTTATTATTTAGCTGTGACATGTCATGTCGAATCGGTGGGCGGAGCTACAGAATCAGGCGTTCTTCTGCGGCGTTTCTGACGTCACATTCGCAGATCCAGCTGTTAATAAAAGCTTTTATTGGACTAACAAGGAAGTTTTCAGCTCAGAAACTTACAGGATATTCTTATATTACCATGACCTTTTATATATCAAAAGCTCAAGTTGATTTCTCAATTCATGACCCCTTTAAAGTGACAGCAGCCTAATATTCCTGCGGACAAATGATGAGATAATGTTAAACATATCTATATGGCAGTTTTTCCCCATGATATCAAGATGTGTCAAAATTGTGGCCACTTTTTTTATCTATTAAAAGAGCCGTTTCATGTCTAACCTTGAATCATTAACTGGTCGAGGTTGATTATGGGATTTAGAAAGTAATTAGTAATGAGTAATGAAGTACTTTTAGGAGAGAGTCATATGTACAGTAATCTAATTACACTATTGAAGATGTAACTAGTAAGTATTACTTTTTTAGAGTAACTTACCCAACACTGATAGGCTCATATTACAAACCCGATTAAAAAAAAGTTGGGACACTGTACAAATTGTGAATAAAAACAGGATGCAATGATGTGGAAGTTTCAAATTTCTATATTGTATTCAGAATACAACACAGATGACATATCAAATGTTTAAACTGAGAACGTTTATAATTTTAAGGGAAAAATAAGTAGATTTTTAAATTTCAAGGCATATACACATCTCAAAAAAGTTGGGACATGGCCATGTTTACCCCTGTGTGGCATCCCCTCTTCTTTTTATATCAGTCTGCAAACGTCTCGGGACTGAGGAGACAAGTTGGAGACAGTCCTATTCTTGTCTAATACAGGCTTCTAGTTGCTCAGCTGTCTTAGGTCTTCTTTGTCGCATCTTCCTCTTTATGATGCGCAAAATGTTTTCTAATGGGTGAAAGATCTGGACTGCAGGCTGGCCATTTCAGTGCCGGATCCCTCTTCTACGCAGCCATGATGTTGTAATTGATGCAGTGTGTGCTCTGGCATTGTCATGTTGGAAGATGCAAGGTCTTCCCTGAAAGAGACGCCGTCTGGATGGAGCAGATGTTGCTCTAGAACTTGGATACACCTTTCAGCATTGATGGCCTTTCCAGATGTGTAAGCTGCCCATGCCACACACACTCATGAACCCCAGACCATCAGAGATCAGCTTCTGGACTGAGCGCTGAGAACAACTTGGGTTGTCCTTGTCCTCTTTAGTCCAGATGACATGGCGTCCCAGTTTTCCAAAAAGAACTTCACATTTTGATTCGTCTGGGTCCAGAGAAAACACCTTTTGGATCATGTTTAGATATGGCTTATTTTCAGACCTGTAGAGTTTTAGCCGGCGACGGCGAATGGCGCGGTGGATTGTGTTCTCCAATGTTTTCTGGAAGTATTCCTGAGCCCATGTTGTGATGTCCATTACAGTATCATTCCTGTATGTGATGCAGTGCCGTCTAAGGGCTGAAGATCACGGCCATCCAGTTTGGTTTTGACCCTTGACCCTTACGCACAGAGATTGTTCCAGATTCTCTGAATCTTTGAATGATATTATGCTCTGTAGATGATGATAACTTCAAACTCTTTCTCTGAGAAACTCTTTTCTGATATTGCTCCACTATTGTCCGCCGCAGCATTGGGGGAATTGGTGATCCTCTGCCCATCTTGACTTCTGAGAGACACTGCCACTCTGAGAGGCTCTTTTATACCCAATCATGTTGACAATTGACCTAATAAGTTGCAAATTGGTCCTGCAGCTGTTCCTTATATATACATTTAACTTTTCCAGCCTCTTATTGATACCTTTTCCAACTATTTTGGAATGTGTAGCTCTCATGAAATCCAAAATGAGCCGATATTTGGCATGACATTTTAAAATGTCTCACTTTCAACATTTGGTGTGTTATCTATGTTCTATTGTGAATAAAATATAAGTTTATGAGATTTGTTAATTATTGCATTCCTTTTTTATTCAAAATTTGTACAGTGACTTTTTTGGAATCGTTCTTTGTAGTTAATTAATGTTAACACATGGTGTTGGCGATATTTGTCTGATTTGGTTTGGATGTGCAGTTCCTCCTCAGATCCATGAGAAGGAAGCAGCGACTCCCACAAACCCGTTCCGGAAGGGCAGTCGGCAGACCCTGACCTGCACCGCCACCGGCTCACCTCCGGCCTCCATCCGCTGGCACTGGAGGCCCTGGAGCCCCTGCAGCCTCAACAGCACCCGCCGGGCCCCGTAAGACACACTCACACGCCTCCACCTCACACACCTGCCCCTCACACACCTGCACCTCACACACCTCCACCTCAAACACCTGCACCTCACACACCTCCACCTCACACACCTGTACCTCACACACCTGCACCTCACACACCTGCCCCTCACACACCTGCCCCTCACACACCTGTACCTCACACACCTGCACCTCACACACCTGCACCTCACACACCTGCCCCTCACACACCTGCACCTCACACACCTGCACCTCACACACCTGCATCTCATACAACTGCACTTCACACACATGCATGCATCCGGCAGAGGTTAAGAGCTACTCCAAACCTCTCGAGTCGGAGTATTTTGCCTTTATAGCAGGTGACTGTGCTCCATTAGACAGAAAGCAAACATTTAGAATAAAGTCCCAAGGCATACTTTTCTTCTGGCACCAACAACCATGGTTCAAGTCGGCCCATTCTCCTCTGACCTCGAGCATCAACAAGGCATTTTCTCCCACAGGACTGCTGCATACTGGATGCTCTTCCCTTTTCACACCATTCTTTGTAAACCCTAGAAATGGTTGTGTGTGTAAATCCCAGTAACTGAGCAGATTGTGAAATACTCAGACCGGCCCGTCTGGCACCAACAACCATGCCACGCTCAAAACGGCTTAAATCACCTTTCTTAATCACCAAGTTTAACATTAAAGGAAGTGTATGTGAGATTGTGGCCAAAACTGGTACTGCAGGAGCGAGATCAGTTGGAGTATTCGTGGATCTGGCGAAGCTGTCACAGCTGAATATCGCGGTTCACATTGAGTTCAGAGTGGACAGTCTTTGTCCCTTTTGGCGTCGCGCCCGCGCGCTCTTACTGCTCTCAGACGCTCTTTCCCGTGTTTTCAGAAGCGCTGTTTATTTTCTCTGCGGTGAAGGCTGAGCGAGCGGCACGGTGGCAGCTTCTCTTCCGTGTTGACTGGAGATAAGGTGGAGGGGTTTGGAGGGCCTTATGGTTATTTATAGCATTTTGCTCGGAGAGAGCACAGTGTGAAGGGCAAAGGCCTGCCGTCTAAACAACAGGAAACATGAAGACAGGCGGCATTCAAGCATCCTCTGGCCCTGAGAGAGATCCTACAGACCCGGATCACACTCAAACCACTGCTGTGTCCCAGTTC
>NC_090182.1:1831846-1896846 GCF_024679245.1 Pseudorasbora parva
TTATTTCCTGAAGATTTCCCATAAACGTCTGAACCGAGCCGATGCGGCCGCAGCCTGAACCCCGGGGCGTTCTTACATCCGAGACCTGACATCCAGCTACAGTTTCCCAAATATTTAAACCCATCGTCTAATTCTTGCTTCCTGAATGGAGAGGGAATAAACACACATTAACACAGCACTCGCTTCCTGTTTCCTGTCACACCTGTGAGGTCACTTCCTGTGTGTGACCCTGAGCAATACACATTGATTCACTCCTAACCTCTTCTTGTAAATATTGTTGAACAGCATGATTTAGGCGAACTGTTCCTTAAAGCGTTAGTTCACCCTGTAATGTGCATTGTGTGATTAATTCCTCCTGTGGTTGGCCAGCCGTCAGTCCTCCGCTCATCTTCACACACAGATGAAGATATTAGTGTTGAAATCCGATGGCTCAGAAAGGCCTTCATTGACACCAATGTCATTTCCTCTCTCAAGACCCATAAAGGCACTAAAGACGTCGTTACAAAGCCCATCTCACTACAGCGGCTCTACAATCATTGATGAAGAGGCCAGAATAGAGTTAGTGCGCAAAAAACACTAAATAACGACTTTAAAGAGAAGAGACGAAACGGAATAAGAAGAAACGAGACGAATTGAAGTTTTATAAACTAATTTCGGGACTAATTAAACACAGGTGGAGCAGGCTCAGATAATTAAACACAAGAGGAGCACATTTAACGAATCAGTTAATCAATTGTAAGGGTGGATCGCCTACAGTGGTTCTGACTGCAGGGTTGCCGAACGACTAAAGAAACGTTATCAGCGTGATGGTAGAAAACTGTACATTTCTTGTCGATAACCACCCACTGCAACTTACACAGGGCCGGCTGTAGCTCTTTGGTTGCCCTAGGCGAGATGAAGTTTTGCGCCCCCCACCCCACTCACTTTTATCGTCCCTAATTCAGCACATGTCTGTTTTCCTAGGCCTACCCCTAACCGAGAAGCACTTATTATTAAACACGTTCAACGCTTTATTTCCACTTTTCAAACATTTTCTCACTTTTTATTGAAAATAAATGCCTTTCCGATCTGATATGTGATGGGAAAAGGGAATAGAGCGAGTGTGGCAAAAGGCGGGATCGAACCTCTGATCGATCTGCATCAAATCTTGATGCCGTGCGTCTTACCACTACACTACAGCCACTGTAAAGAATTTGGTGAACACAGCATATTTGTGTTTAATGTAATGTAAATAATATGGCATCTTTCGTTAGGCTGCTCTAGTAAAAAAAAAAAAACAAGAGGCCGTATTTATTTCCTTCCGACGCTCACGCAGAGAGCGTTTGTAGGCTACTTTTCATAAATAACGTGCATACGATATCCATATTTATAACGAACTGGACTTTTGATATTTACATGACATCCCTGTAGGTTATTGTAGATTATTGTCAGTGAAGTTGTTTGCAATACATATAGTAATATGTAGAAAACTAGCAAGTGATAGCTTAGTGACAATATTAATATTTATAAAATAAATATTAGTTGATAAGATTGATAATACTAAGTAATTTTATTTTGTTTGACAACTTATTGGCTGAGATAAATTCGATTTTCTTCCTTTCTTTTTTGCTCTTTTTCCGTCCCTGTGCATCCGCGGGGTTTAGACGCCTCATTTTTGATGAACGCGCAAGATGAGCACTTGCCTGACCTAACGCCTGAACTAATAATCAATAATCACCATCAATTCAATCTAATAATCGGGTTATAAGTAATTAAACGTGTGGCTGAGGGGGCGCCCTATGATGATCATGTTTAATAAATATTATGTTGTATTTCGCTTGTTCCGATTCTATGCTAAATGGGAAGTAATGGGCGGCACTAGAGCGAGCTTGCGCCCCTAACACAATTGTCGCCCTAGGCAACCGCCTAGCTCGCCTATAGCAAACGCCGGCCCTGAACTTACGGTACCGTGAGCTCATACCACCGTACATACCAACGACGGAAATAAGAGCAGTTACAATTGCAAAATATGTGGGAGAGCGTTGCTCTAATGTGACTATGTTGTATTGGAATAGGGAGCACTTCAAAGTCAATACCAAACCAAAACTAGTTAGCAAATCATTTATAATTGAAAGAATTTAATGACAAAATCTGGTTATGGTTACACTTAAAATAGTTACAAAATAGATGAATGAGATGATAAAACTTATACCATTAATCGTACCCAGCATGTGTAGAATGTTACCTGAGAGATAGGGAGAGATAGAGAGAGAGAGAAAAAGAGAAGAGCCAAAGAAGGCCTCTAGAAGCGACAGCGAGAGAAAAAGACAGCGTCAGAGGAAAAAGACCCCGAGCAACAGTTGCAATCTTCTTTTATCCATCCCTTGACCATGTGACTGAAACCCTGAGACATTCAAACTGACCAATCAGAGCAAACTTCCCCCACTGTACTACAGGTGTGGCAGCATTTGGCCTGCAGGCCCTCAACATCTTTAGGAATCCCAAACGGCCCCAATGATAAGAGAGAGGGGGTGGAACACAGTAAAACAAATGTCTCTGTTTAAAGTCAAATATCAAATATCTTTGATTATTTTGGATTCTTTCAGATGATAGGAGGTGTATATAGACAGCCGATTTACCTTCCTGTCATTGACAGTTTCTCAGCATCCCACCACCACCCCTTCTCCGCACTTCCTTAAATCAACTGCTATAAATATCAAAACAATCATAAACTATCTTCATCACGGGGGGATACTCTGGGTTTGGGCAAAATTTCCGAGCCTGGAGCCCTCCCCGGACAGCACGGCAAATACGCATAATCTTTACTCTATTTAATTGATGTAAGTGCGGACTCGTGAAACAAAATAAGACGAGACGAAATAATATATATATATTATTAGTTATGGCCGATTTCAAAACAAAGCTTCGAACAGTTATGAGTCAGTGAATCGATTCATGATTCGAATCGCCAAAGTCACGTGATTGAATCGATTCGCTGACTCATAACGGTTCGAAGCTTTGTTCTGAAATCGGCCATCACTATATAAGTCGTTATTTAGTGTTTTTGCGCACTAACTCTATTCTGGCCTCTTCATCAATGACTGTAGAGCCGCTGTAGTGAGATGGGCTTTGTAACGACGTCTTTAGTGCCTTTATGGGTCTTGAGAGAGGAAATGACATTGGTGTCAATGAAGGCCTTTCTGAGCCATCGGATTTCAACACTAATATCTTCATCTGTGTGTGAAGATGAGCGGAGGTCTGACGGCTGGCCAACCACAGGAGGAATTAATCACAGAATGCACATTTTCGTCTGAACTAACCCTTTAAGCCATGCTGTGATCCAACTGGAAATGAAGCTTTATCTGAAAGAGTTTCTGCTGTTTCCGCAGACGGTGGGCCGTGTGGTTATTCAGATCGCCAACGTGTCGGCCATGTACAAGTGTTCGGCGGAGAACAAAGTGGGAAGAGATGAGCGACTGATATATTTCTACGTAACCAGTGAGTTTCACCAACACATTTGTGCCTAACAAAGCAGTTTGGATCATTAGAACTATGAAACAATTATATTTAAAAGCTATTTCATTCTTTCTTTCACTTGCTTTGTTGTAACTTTACTACACTGCAAAAAATGCTTTTCTTCCTCAGTATTTTTGTCGTGTTTCTAGTCCAAACATCTAAAAATTCTTAAAGCAAGAAGTATTTACTAGACAAGCAAAAGTAATTGTCTTGTTTTGGGAAAAATAACTCTAAATGAAGAGAGTTTTTGCTTAAAATAAGATAAATAATCTGCCAATGGGGTGAGAATAATAATCTTAATTCAAACAGAAAACAAGATTATTTTTCTCACCCCATTGGCAGATTATAAAACTCTTAATCGTGAGTTATTTTCCCCCAAAACAAGACAATTGTCCCTTGTCTAGTAAATGTTTCTTAATGCAAGAGCTTTGAGGTATTTTGACTAGAAACAAGACAAAAATACTGAGTAAGAAGAGCATTTCTTGCGGTCTATAAAGGGTTACTTCACTGATTTAGCATATGGTTTTCATCTCTAGATATAATGCACTATAAAATCATCCATAGCTGTGTGTATTTACAGTATAATATACAAGGTACTATTTTCCATAAAGAACTGTATCCTCTGATTCCGTTATGTATAGGCGATGTACACTCCTCTAAAGGATTATTAGGAGCACGCTCTAATGCTGAGTTTGATCCCCTTTCGCCTTCAGCACTGCCTTAAAGCCTCTTTCACACTGGACGCGATTTTGACGTGCGAATAATTTGCGCGATGGTTTTTTTTTCTCGATCAGCTGTGTGTGTAATGAGCGCTTCCACACCGAACGCGAATGTGCAACGGCGAAAAAACGACATTTATTTTTTTCGTTTCAATGTCGATTTTTTTTTACTCTAGCAGCGACAAAAACGGCTTCAACCAATCACATGCAAGGAAACAAAGGTGACGAAATGTCCAGCTGATGTCACGAGCTATTCAATCAACATTAACCTTTGCCAGGCATGCCATTTCTCATGAGATTACAGCCGTAAGCCGTACAGCTGCAGCTGTGTTTGCCCACTGTATGCTACAGACAGCAATAACTTATAACCGCTTATAAATAGTTGATTTTTTTTTTAAACATTGTGTCCGCGATTATGGAAAGTGAACGTGTTGCCATCAGTAGGCTACGTCTGTGGCACTGAAATGTTCACATTGTGACTCGACTGGAAACATCTGCTCGGATCGATTGGTTCCTGAAGTGCGCGGTTTGTCTCGTCAGATGCGCTGCCGTCTCTGGAGGAGATCCTCAAATTGTCCCACAGACTTTAGAAAGTAAGTGCAGAACCGGCCATGATAAAGATTTAGCTCCTGTACAAGATTAGCATCCTCCCCTTTAGACTCTGTTCTGTAAGACAGGCTGCAACCAAAACCTTCTTCTCGCTCCTTTAAATAAAATGTAAAGCTCGTCTTCACTGAATGATGAACTGTGTGTGTTTTCTCGGCTGTCGCCGCGAATGTTTTGGAATGTTGGAGCTCTGAAACGTCACAAATTCGTGTCGCGGCTGATGTGAATGGTTTTGAAACGAAATATTCGCTTATTCGTTACGCGTCCGGCGTGAAAGGACCTTAAATTCTACGTGGCATTGATCAACAAGCTGCTGAAAGCATTCTTTAGAAATGTCGGCCCATATTGATAGGAGAGCATCTTGCAGTTGATGGAGATTTGTGGGATGCACATCCAGGGCACGAAGCTCCCGTTCCACCACATCCCAAAGATGCTCTATTGGGTTGAGATCTGGGGACTGTGGCGGCCATTTTAGTACAGTCAACTCATTGGCATGTTCAAGAAACCAATTTGAAATGATTGGAGCTTTGTGACATGGTGCATTATCCAGCTGGAAGTAGCCATCAGAGGATGGGCACATGGTGGTCATAAAGGGATGGACATGGTCAAAAACAATGCTCAGGTAGGCCGTGGCATTTAAACGATGCCCAATTGGCACTAAGGGGCCTAAAGTGTGCCAAGATAACATCCCCCACACCATTACACCACCACCACCAGCCTGCACAGTGGGAACAAGGCATGATGGATCCATATTCTCATTCTGTTTACGCCAAATTATGACTCTACCATCTGAATGTCAACCTCAAATTGTGTGGTTTATATGTTGTCCATTATTATTTACATCGCTTTCCTATTTAGCTATCCCAGAAGGCTTCGGGATAGAGATGGAGCCCTCTGAGGATCCTCTGGAGCAGGATTTGGTCCAGCTGAAGTGTAACGCAGATAACTACACCTATGAGAACCTGCGCTGGTTCCGTCTCGACCCGCAGGCGGTTCCTCCGGAGCTGGACTGCAAGAGTCTGCACCAGTACGCCGAGTCTCTGGGTGGAAAGCTGTCCTTCCAGACCGCCAGCAACAACTGGGTCCTGGAGCTCAGCATTCCCAGCATCAGGCTTCAGGACGAGGGGAACTACGTGTGTGAGGTCCAGAACCGGCGCACTGGGGAGAAGCACTGCCACCGCAAATACATCCCAGTCAAAGGTGACGCTCATTCATTACTCTAATCTAGACCGGCACACAGTCACACACACACAGGCCTGCCACGATAACACATTTTGCTGGACGATAAATTGGCCAAGAAATTATCGCAATAAACTAAATATTGTCGTTCTGAGACCATTTTAATCTAAAATAATGATAATGGCATAATAATGCAGGAACACCTTCTCAGAGATCAATAAACTTTAATTTCTAAAGACTATTAACACTGAAAACAGAAAACATTTAAAATCCACAATAGGGTCACGGTTTAGGGTCACGGTTGTAGGGTCACGGTTTAGGGTCACGGTTTAGGGTCATGGTTTTAGGGTCACGGTTTAGGGTCATGGTTTTAGGATCACGGTTTAGGGTCACGGTTTTAGGATCACGGTTTTAGGCTCACGGTTTAGGGTCACGGTTGTAGGGTCACGGTTTTGGGTCACGGTTTAGGGTCATGGTTTTAGGATCACGGTTTAGGGTCACGGTTTAGGGTCATGGTTTTAGGATCACGGTTTAGGGTCACGGTTTTAGGATCACGGTTTAGGGTCACGGTTGTAGGGTCACGGTTTAGGGTCACGGTTTAGGGTCATGGTTTTAGGATCACGGTTTAGGGTCACGGTTTTAGGATCACGGTTTAGGGTCACGGTTTAAGGGTTTAAGGGTCACGGTTTTAGGGTCACGGTTTAGGGTCATGGTTTAGGGTCACGGTTTAAGGGTCACGGTTTAGAGTCACGGTTTAGGGTCACGGTTTAAGGTCACTGTTTTAGGCTCACGGTTTAGGGTCACTGTTTTAGAGTCACGGTTTTAGAGTCACGGTTTAGGCTCACGGTTTAAGGTGACTGTTTTAGGGTCACGGTTTAAGGTCACTGTTTTAGGGTCACAGTTTAGGGTCACGGTTTTAGGATCATGGTTTAGGGTCACGGTTTTAGGATCACGGTTTAGGGTCACGGTTTAGGGTCATGGTTTTAGGATCACGGTTTAGGGTCACGGTTTTAGGGTCACGGTTTAGGGTCATGGTTTTAGGATCACGGTTTAGGGTCATGGTTTTAGGATCACGGTTTAGGCTCACGGTTTAGGGTCACGGTTTAGGGTCATGGTTTTAGGATCACGGTTTAGGGTCACGGTTTTAGGGTCACGGTTTAGGGTCATGGTTTTAGGATCACGGTTAAGGGTCATGGTTTAGGGTCACAGTTTTAGGGTCACGGTTTTAGGGTCACGGTTTAGGGTCATGGTTTTAGGATCACGGTTTAGGGTCATGGTTTTAGGGTCACGGTTTAGGGTCACGGTTTTAGGATCACGGTTTAGGGTCACGGTTTAGGATCACGGTTTAGGATCACGGTTTAAGGGACACGGTTTAGGATCACAGTTTAGGGTCACGGTTTAGGATCACGGTTTAGGGTCACAGTTTTAAGGTCACTGTTTTAGGGTCACGGTTTAGGGTCACGGTTTTAGGATCACGGTTTAGGGTCACGGTTTAGGGTCACGGTTTTAGGATCACGGTTTAAGGTCACGGTTTAGGGTCACGGTTTAGGATCACTGTTTAGGGTCACGGTTTAGGGTCACGGTTTTAGGGTCACGGTTTAGGGTCACGGTTTAGGGTCATGGTTTAGGATCACGGTTTAGGATCACGGTTTAAGGGACACGGTTTAGGGTCACGGTTTAGGGTCACGGTTTAGGATCACGGTTTAGGGTCATGGTTTTAGAGTCACGGTTTAGGATCACGGTTTAGGGTCATGGTTTTAGGATCACGGTTTAGGGTCATGGTTTTAGGATCACGGTTTAGGGTCATGGTTTAATGGACACGGTTTAGGGTCATGGTTTTAGAGTCACGGTTTAGGGTCATGGTTTTAGGATCACGGTTTAGGGTCATGGTTTTAGGATCACGGTTTAGGGTCATGGTTTTAGGATCACGGTTTAGGATCACGGTTTAGGGTCACGGTTTAAGGGACACGGTTTAGGATCACGGTTTAGGGTCACGGTTTAGGATCACGGTTTAGGATCACGGTTTAAGGTCACTGTTTTAGGGTCACGGTTTAGGGTCATGGTTTTAGGATCACCGTTTAGGGTCACGGTTTTAGGGTCACGGTTTAGGATCATGGTTTTAGGGTCACGGTTTAGTGACACGTTTTTAGGGTCACGGTTTTAGGGTCACGGGTTTAGGGTCACAGTTTTAGGGTCACGGTTTAGGGTCAAGGTTTAGGGTCACGGTTTTAGGGTCATGGTTTTAGGGTCACAGTTTAAGGTCACAGTTTTAGGGTCACGGTTTAGGGTCACGGTTGTAGGGTCACGGTTTTAGGGTCACGGTTTAGGGTCACGGTTTTAGGGTCACGGTTTTAAGGTCACGGTTTTTCGGTTCTGTATGGTTTTTCTTGTTGGTTTTTTCTTTTAATCGTTAACACTATATATATATATATATATAGCTTAATTACCCACAATTTAGGATACAGAATAAATAAAAAAAGTTATATCATGTAATCATGCACAAACTGAGCTTGACCATCTCTGAGGAGTGATATTTTGATACAGTGAGAGAGAAGACATCGATGACATGCTTTTCATTTATTTGGCAAAAGCAGAATGTGTATCGCTCTCTCTACAGGAACTCATGAGCCTTTAGCACACACAGATTGAACTGAAGAATTAACTTACATTTATCAAGCTGCCAGCGTCAGTGTAGGTTTGCCTTGTTGTACTCGATGCGTCCGCATGAGAATAAGTGCGCGAGACCCCGTTCCGCTATTTTAACTTTGCGTGTGGCTCCACAACTAAAGAAGCACTAGTTCCAGACGAATCTGGCCGAGCATGATGTCTCATCACGCCGCACCCAGTATGCGCATTGAGTTTAAACATCTCCCCAAACGGCCGCCCATGGGGAATTTTTAATTAAAACAAGGGAATTAATTTTTAATTCATGGCCACAGTAAATATATATGTGTATGTATGCATGTCATGTGCAGTAATTTCTGGTGTGCGTTTATTAAATAGGCTTCGTTTTCTTTAACCCATGGCCGGCGTATTTTTCCTTTACGACAATATGCAAACAACTCAATACGCCGTCATATTTAGCCATACAGATAAGTTCAAGACATAATTATGAACTACAAACCTTCTACTTTTATTTGTACACACTCACAACAACAACAAAGGCTGTGGATTCTGGGAACAGATTATTTAGGGTGCCCTCCAAACCAAGGTTATTATAGTTTTGCTTTTTGAAATTAGTTTTTATTTTATTATCGTTTTCAATTTTGCTACAAATTTCAGTTTAGTTTTAGTTAGTTTTACAAATCGTTTTGCTAGTTTTAGTTTAGTTTTTATTTTGCAAATACATTTCTATTTAGTTTTTATTTATTTAGTTTCAGTTTTAGTTTTAGTAATTATAGTTTAGCAGAGTTACCATAATGAAGTGTAGAGTTTAATCTTACTAAACATCCTTAAGTGAAATAACTTGATAAACAAGCATTATTGTTTAAACCCAGGACGGTCTTACAAAACCTGCATAAAGCTGGGTCTTCACCTTTGAGCAACAAAACTTGAGTCAAACTATGACCTATACAAACAACGATCTGGAGATTAAAAATGAAATAAATTATATTTTGATATTAAAATTATATTTTATATTTTTGACATAGGCTAATACTCAGAGGATCTATCTTAAAGAGCAAAATAAATGCAACGTAAAATATATAAGTAAAAATTATAAATTCCAGACAAACTCATTCATAACAAAGATTAAATATTGTTAAACAATTAAAAGCTTATTTTCATTTCTTCAGTAGTACAATGTAGGTTAGCAGTGTAACACCACAGCTAAAGTCATCTGAATACAGCCAACACACACTGTTGTGCTCTGTGTGTGTGTTTGTTGTGCTATAATTTTAAAGGGGACCAATGTCCTCACTTATCTAGTAAAATATTATGATAACTGACTAGGTTAGGGGATATAAAATATCGTTAACCTGATATAAAATCAATGGAAGTCCTTGAAATGTCCTCACTTATATAGTGAAACAAACGTGTGTGTGTGTGTGTCCTGGTATTCCCTAACGTTACTTTGTGGGGAAATGTCTCCACACAGATAATATTATTAGTAGTAAATGATTATGAAAACACCTTTGAGCCTGTCAATATTATGCAAACATGAAATCTCAAACGCACAGTTGCTGACTTTTGCGCCTGCGTCTCTCGTCGCGTAAGAAACGGCATTCTAAAACAGTGAGCTTAAGTTAAAAGAAGTTCAACGTGCATCTCATTACCTTGTGTTATTTCCCATTTCACTGCCACGGACGCATTGATTCTTTGTGAACTGCCGTTTAGGACTGGCGATGTGTTGCCTGTCTGCACGCGTCCGTCACTCAGATCACTTCACGCGCAGTTGCGCAATACAGACACTCCCTCAACCGCCACAGTCAGATTTTCCACCACAGTAAAGAGAGCTTATTAATAACGAAAACGAATATTTATTTTTGCTAATTATTATTTTATTTCAGTTAGTTTTTTAGTAAGAGTAGTTAGTTTCGTTTCGTTTTAGTTTTTTATTTATTCAGATTTTTTAATTTTATTTCAGTTTACGAAAATGTTTTTTGACCAATAGTTTTAGTCTTAGTTTCAGTTTTCGTTTACGAAAATAACCTTGCTCCAAACACTGTCTTACTTTTTTGTTTGTTTATTAAACGCACATTTCTAAATTCAGTTCATATTTCCAACAAACGAAATTCGAAGCCAAAATAACGAAATTGTATAAACAAAACAAAAACAAAGACACTTAACCACCATGCAAAATTCTCTCTCTCTCTTTCTCTCTCTTTCTCTCTCTCTTTCTCTCTCTTTCTTTCTCTCTCTCTCTCTCTCTCTCTCTCTCTCTCTCTCTCTCTCTTTATTTCTCTCTCTCTCTCTCTCTCTCTCTCTCTCTCTCTCTCTCTCTTTATTTCTCTCTCTCTCTCTCTCTCTCTCTCTCTCTCTCTCTCTCTCTTTATTTCTCTCTCTCTCTCTCTCTCTCTCTCTCTCTCTCTCTCTCTCTCTCTCTCTCTCTCTCTCTCTCTCTCTCTCTCTCGGTGCATGCTGGGAATTGGGTGGGGAACGCATGGGAGAGTGCTTAGGTGAGAGGTAATTTACAGAAAAGAACGTCACTGTTTTTTTTGTTTTTTTCTCTTTCTTTCTTTATCTTATTGTATTAAAAAAAAAAAAAAAAAAAAAAAAAAAAAAAACGTGCGAGAGTTTTCTCGTGTTAGAGGCAGGGATGGCGTCTCACGCGAGTGTGCAGGCGTCAGCCCTGTCGCTTCGGCACGGGATTAGGTGTGTTACCCAAACAGGTGTACCGGTTGAGGACGTGCTACTGGATGTGGCAGAGCGCGTGGGGCATGACAATATAATTTCGGCGTCGCGAATGAATAGGGCCGTTGTAGTGTTTTTGAAGGAAGAAAATCTTGTCCATAGTTTGATCGAGAGCGGGATTTCGGTAAGTGGCACTTTTATTCCGGTTCAACCATTAGTTTCAATCACGACGAAGGTGGTTGTTTCTAATGTTCCAACGTTCATACCTGACGCTGATATTGAACGAGAGCTTTCTCGTTTTGGTAAACTCGCCAGTGGAATTAGAACGGTTCCACTCGGATGTAAACATGCCGCTTTAAAACATGTTATGTCGTTCAGGCGGCAGGTGTTCATGTTTTTAAATACACCAACGCTGAATATCTCATTTAGATGTGTTTTTGAGGGCAAATCGTATATGATGTACGCGAGCACAGGAGAGATGCGCTGCTTTGACTGTGGGGGTATTGGACATGTTCGGCTGTCTTGTCCTCATAGAGTTGAACCTGAGAATGAAGCAGGCCCTAGTAATATTTCAAGTGAGAGGAAGGAAAATGATGTGCAAAAGACAATTGAATCAAATGAAACCGCAATGGTGATTAATGAAGATAAGAATGTGGTTTCAACTGGGGAGGAAAATAATACAGAGGAAAGTCTTGATACTAAGACAAAACAGGAAAAAATGAAGAAAGTTGATGTCGGAACTGACGTTACTGTTGCTTCTGATGGGAGAAGTATTATGGTACAAGTGTCTGAGCAGGTTGAGGCTGTGGCGAGTCCAGAGGAAATAGGCCAGAAGAATGAAGACGCAAACGCTTTGAAAGGTGATGTTTTGGAAAGAGGAAGGATCGTATCTTTGACTAAGAAAGTGCAATCAGAAATTGTTGATGAGGAAATGGATGCTGATGATGATGATGATGATGATGGTGATGGTGATGTATTGTCTGATTTCTCAGACGTGTCAGATGTTTCGCAAATAGGATCTGAGCAGGTTTATTCACTGGATGAAATAAATAAATTCTTGGATGAAACGTTTGGAAAGTCTGTTGATGTGCGTAATTATTTTTCTGATCTGAAGAGGTTTGAGACCTCTGTTCTTTATTGGCAGAGAAAGGTTGGAGAAGATAGACTCAGTCAAAGAAAGAGGTTTCGTTTAAAGAAGTTTCTTGTGAAACTGCGAAAGGGTAAAATCCCCACAAAACGTAAATTTAAATAATTGGATCAATGTTTTATAAATCACTCAGGGTGACTTTACTATACTCTTTATTTCTTTTTGTCTCTCTTTTCTATCTCTTTACATTTTCTATGGAGATGATAAGGGTAGCCTCTTTTAACATTAATGGGGGGAGAGACAGGAGCAAGAGAGCAATGGTGGCAGAATTAATCAATTTTAAGAATGTAAATGTTTCTTTTTTGCAAGAAACGCATACAGATTGTAACAATGAATTAGAATGGCGTAGATGGTGGGAGGGTGGGAGTGTTTTTAGTCATGGGTCAAACATGAGTACTGGGGTAGCTATTCTTTTTTCAAAAAATTTGAATATGAAAATTATATCAACTGAAGAAATAGAAAAGGGCAGAGTTTTAATGGTTACAGGAGAAGTTAATGAGTTAAAGTTTTCCTTTATAAATGTTTATGCTCCAAACAATGGATCAGATCGTGTGATATTATTTAGGAAGTTGCAGAGTGCATTAAGAAAATGTGAAAATAATTCTTGCATAATAATGGGCGGTGATTGGAATTGCACCACACATTTTCTTTTAGATAGAAACAGGGAGGAATCCCATCCACTGTCAAGCAACGCTCTTCTTGATATTATTAAGGAGTTTGAGCTAATGGATGTGTGGAGGAATATGAATCCAACAATTAGACATTATACATGGGTTAAAATATTAGACTCTAATGTTACTGGAGCAAGACTAGATAGAATATATATAAGTAAAGCATCTATGAATAGAGTATCTAATGCAAACATTTTCCCTAATGGTTTTTCTGATCATCACATTGTGACCATGGATTTTAATATTATTGCTTCAGCACGCCCCAGGTTTTATTGGCATTTTAATACTAAACTGCTGCAGGATAGGTCTTTTTGTGAGAAATTCCGTGACTTTTGGAAAAGGTGGAAATTGAATAAAGGTAATTTTGAAAAAAAGATACAGTGGTGGGAGGTGGGGAAAACGCAGATTAAGATTTTTTGTCAGAATTTTTCCTATAACAATACTGTGTGTGTAAAAGAGAAAATTGAGCAGTTGGAGAAGGAAATAAAAGGTATAGAAAGTGCGATGGATGTTAATGTCCTGGGTTTGCCAAATGTTTTAAGGAATAAGAAACTTGAATTAAGAGCCATCTTAGAGGAAAGAGCAAAGGGTGCTCTAATTAGAGCCAGAATTTCTTCTATCAAGGACATTGACTCTCCCACTTCTTATTTTTTTAATCTGGAGCGGAAAGTAGCACAACAAAAGCGAATGTTTCATCTGCGCAAGGAAAATGGTACATTAACATCAAATCCAACAGAGATGAGGAAAATGGCAATGGATTTTTATGCTGATTTGTATGGACACACTGACTGTGACTCTGAGAATATGACACAATTATTACAAGGACTACCAAAGTTGCAACCTGAGGACAAGAAAAATCTCGATATCATGATCAACTTTAATGAACTTTCAGATGCAGTCCAACAGCTTTCCACTGGACGTGCACCAGGAATAGATGGTTTACCTGCTGAATTTTATAAGACTTTCTGGAATGTTTTAGGTGAAGATTTGTATGAAGTTTGTTGTGAGTGTTTTGAAAAAGGTACATTACCAACTAGTTGTCAGAGAGCTGTGATCTCTCTTATACCAAAAAATGGAGATCTGGGTTTATTAAAAAATTGGAGACCTGTGTCTTTGATGTGCTCTGACTATAAAATATTGGCTAAAGTTTTAGCCAATAGGTTAAACAAATATTTACATATTGTGGTCAGGAGAGACCAAACATACTGCATTCCGGGGCGCACAATCATGGACAATCTATTTTTAATAAGAGATGTTATGGATATGTCTCTTAATGAAAATATAGATGTGGGTTTTTTATCTATCGATCAGGAGAAAGCTTTTGACAGGGTGGGTCATGAGTACATTTTCAAGGTCTTGGAATCTTTTGGATTTGGGAATGTTTTTATTTCATGGATACGTTTGTTATATAATGGTGCTTCAATAATGCTCAAGTTGGGGACAGGTCTGACTTATCCAGTGCCTGTAGGAAGAGGTATTCGGCAGGGGTGTCCTCTCTCGGGGCAACTCTACAGTTTAGCAATTGAGCCCCTTTTATGTAAATTAAGGAATGATTTAAAGGGTTTTATGGTTCCAGGTGCCCCAAGGGTTTCAAGATACTTTTTGTCTGCTTATGCCGATGATGTAACTGTCTTTGTTACCAGCCAAAAAGATGTAAATGTATTATGTGAGTGTTTAGATGTTTACGAGAAAGCGTCTTCGGCTAAAGTAAATTGGGAAAAAAGTAATGGTTTTATTGTTGGTCAATGGGAGAATGGTGGGCCACCTCCACTTCCTGGGGGATTATTCTGGGGAAGAGAAGGTATAAAGATTCTTGGAGTATTTTTAGGAGTAGAAAGCTATAGGGCTAAGAACTGGGAGGGTTTGCTGGAGAAGGTGTCTGCTAAGTTGTCTAAATGGAAATGGCTATTGCCAGAGCTATCCTACAGGGGTAGAGTTTTGGTTATAAATAACCTGCTGCTTCCATGTTATGGCACCGATTGAGCGTCTTAGAGCCACCAGAGGACCTTGTAAAAAGTATCCAGAGAAGTTGGTGGATTTTTTTGGACAGGGCAGCACTGGATTCCTGCGTCAGTTTTGTATCTTCCAACTCATGAGGGCGGACAAAGTCTGATTGATATCAGAAGCAGGATTTGCACCTTCCGATTACAAGCAGCGCAGAGACTATTATATGAAGAGGACGTGGAGTGGACTAATGTGGCATGCGCTCTGTTAAGGAGAACATCAAACATGGGATATGACAGACAGCTGTTCTTACTGAAAGTGAAGGAACTGGATTTGAACCTTTTGACCTCTTTTTACCAATCCATGCTTAAAGTGTGGAATATGACTTTTATTGTGACCAGAGACATGTTGCGACCACAGGACTGGCTTTTGGAGAACCATTGTTCCATAACTCTCTGATACAAACAAAAATGTTGTCTTCATGCAGTGTGAGGAACTGTCTGGTCAGAGCTGGATGCATAAAAATTGAACATCTAAGAGACGGTAACGAGTGGAGGACAGCAGTTTCGATCCAAATCAAGACAGGAATACGCTCTTTACGTCTGCTGGACCAGATGTTAATGGAAGTACGTGCAGCGCTGCCTGGAGCATGCAGAGAAGCATTAGGAATTCCTTTGGAAGAATGGGGCCACAGTTTTCCACCTATACGAGTCTCTGCTGCACAGGAAATTCAGGATGAAGATACTTTTTTATCCTTTAAAACTCCTGAGTTAGGATCATTTCAAGACATTGGCAAAAAGGCTCTATACGTTGTGTGTGTTAAAGTGTCTCATCAGACTGTTTTGAGAAGAGTCAAAACATGGAGGTGGCCAGAAGTGTTTGGGCCAGACTTTAGAGGATGCTGGAGATCTCTGTACAAGCCTCCTATAGAGAAACGGACAGCAGATTTACAGTGGAGACTCATCTATGGCATAATAGCAACAAACAGACACGTGGCTCACCTGAATCCGGAAGTAGGGAGGGAATGTCTCTTTTGTGGGATGGATGAAACGGTTGATCATTTGTTTATTCAGTGTGGCAGGTTAAGAGGTCTTTTTTATTTTTTAAAGGATTGTTTGAAAGTATGGGTGAGGAATTTTCCTATCAAGTTTTTATCAGTGGTCCTAAGTATAAAGTCAGTGAACGAATAAATTGGTTTTGTTAAATTACCTTTTAGGATCATCCAAAATGGCAATTTGGAGAACTAGGAAGAACAAAACATTGGGTACTGGTTCAGTTGATGCAGAAAGAGTTCTGAAAGGGATGGTGGCTGCTCGAATCAAAATAGAATTTGCTTATTTTAAATTAGTTAATAATATAATAGAATTTTCTGCAATATGGTCTGTGGGAAAGAGTTTGTGTGAGGTTGGGCAGGATGAAGTGTTGGTTTTAAAGATTTAAGGAAAGGGTGAAAAATCCTTATTGGATGTTTGTTTGTTTTGATTTTTTTTTTTGTATTTTTGTCTTCTTTTTATTATTATTTTATTTTATTCTCTGATGGTTTTGTAGTTCTTTGAATGATATTGGAATGAAATATGATAAAGGATAAAAATAAAGATGTGTAACCTCTCTCTTTATTTCTCTCTCTCTTTATTTCTCTCTCTCTCTCCTCTCTCTCTCTCTCTCTTTATTTCTCTCTCTCTCTCTCTCCTCTCTCTCTCTCTCTCTCTCTCTCTCTCTCTCTCTCTCTCTCTCTCTCTCTCTCTCTCTCTCTCTCTCTCTCTCTCTCTCTCTCTCTTCCTCCTCTCTCTCTCTCTCTCTCTCTCTCTCTCTCTCTCTCTCTCTCTCTCTCTCTTCTCCCCTCTCTCTCTCTCTCTCTTCCTCCCTCTCTCTCTCTCTCTCTCTCTCTCTCTCTCTCTCTCTCTCTCTCTCTCTCTCTCTCTCCCTCTCTCCTCTCTCTCTCTCTCTCTCTCTCTCTCTCTCTATCAGCTCTGGAGGCTCCTCGATACCGCCACAACCCCACCGATCAGACGGTGAATGTGAGCGAGTCTCTGCAGATGGAGTGTGATGTGGAAGGCACACCTTCTCCACAGCTGTCTTGGTCCAAAGATAACCAGCCCCTGCATCAGATATCAGGTTAGTCCGGTGGCCTAAACTCAGATTAGGGCGCTTTTACACTGGGTGTCTTCTTTAACTTCTATGTGCTAATGTTTACATTCATCATTTGATTCATTGCACTTATTGTGTTTCTGTAATTAGTACATCTACAGGTCCTTCTAAAAAATTAGCATATTGTGATAAAGTTCATTATTTTCCATAATGTAATGATAGAAATTAAACTTTCATATATTTTAGATTCATTGCACACCAACTGAAATATTTTAGGTGATTTTGGCATACAGCTCATGAAAACCCAAAATTACTGTCTAAAAAAAAAGGTTCTGTAACGAGCTATTAACCTAATCATCTGAATCAACTAATGAACTCTAAACACCTGCAAAAGATTCCTGAGGCTTTTAAAAACTCCCAGTCTGGTTCATTACTCAAAACCGCAATCATGGGTCAGACTGCCGACCTGACTGCTGTCCAGAAGGCCATCATTGACACCCTCAAGCGAGAGGGGAAGACACAGAAAGACATTTCTGAACGAATAGGCTGTTCCCAGAGTGCTGTATCAAGGCACCTCAGTGGGAAGTCTGTGGAAGGAAAAAGTGTGGCAAAAAACGCTGCACAACGAGAAGAGGTGACCGGACCCTGAGGAAGATTGTGGAGAAGACCGATTCCAGACCTTGGGGGACCTGCGGAAGCAGTGGACTGAGTCTGGAGGAGAAACATCCAGAGCCGCCGTGCACAGGCGTGAGCAGGAAATGGGCTACAATCAATCAAATCTACAATCAATCAAATCTACAATCAATAAAATCTACAATCAATAAAATCTACAATCAATAAAATTGTAATGAAGTTCGTAGATGGGAAGGAAGGAGGCGGGAACCGTGCGAACGTTCAACAACATTTATTAATTCAAAATAAATAAACAAAACGAAAGTAAAACCGCGGGCAGCCCCTCACGGACGACTGCCCGCAAACACACAAAATAAACCATAACATAAAATCCAGGCCTGGTCCTCTCTCGTCTTCCGCAGCTCTCGTTCCTCCTTTTATGCTCCCGTCACATGGCCGCGAGACGAGACCGGTGTGCCACGCAGCTGGCACTTGTCAACATTAATCACCGGCCCGCTCTCGCGGTCCCTCGCCCCGCTGCCTGTCACACCACAAAAATCTACAATCAGTAAAATCAATTTAGCAAGTTTTAGGTCAAAAACCAACAATTAACAAATAAAATTAGTAGCATTATGCACTTTTTGTTTGCATAAATATTAAAATAATATTAAAAATGATGGACAGATTTTACAACATAACATGTTATCTACTAACATGCAAGTTCTGACAGAAATAGTTTCAGCCTTACCACTTCAGCTCTGCTGCACATTTTGCTTTTTTTTGAGAATTAGGAATATCTGAATTTAGAAGAGCGCCCTACCCACATACATTGGAGTAAATTGATAAAAATGGTCTCATTTTACAGAAAAAACTCTAAATTTTAACACAGTGGCGGAATAATGCATATATTATATTGTATCTATTCACAATCTTATGATAAACATAGATAAAAAATAAATATTTAGATTTTTTTTTAATTAATTTGTTATTTAAAAATCATTTTGGGATCCAAGCTTTTTGGAAGTTTCTGCTGATTCTATAATTTGGGGCTAAACAGGGGGAAAATAATTTTCTTGATATCTCCTTGCAAATAAAAGTTATTGAGATTTATCTGACCAAAGTGTCCAATAACTCCTCTTCATCTGCACTGACATCAACTGGCCACTAGGAAATCGGAAAGAAGGCTCCGCCTCTTCAAATTTGTAAAGGGAGATCTTGGGCTGTGATTGGTCTAGAATCATGATCCACATGTCTATAGAGAGCTGCGATTCTCAGCTTTTCTGTAGCATGATGCAATATGTGACTAATGTGACGTGGCTAACATCGACAATCAAACAAATAGCAATAATAAGAGTATTTATCTGCATCACATGTTTTGATCTGGACATCGGTGACATATTAC
This sequence comes from Pseudorasbora parva, assembly GCF_024679245.1. Taxonomy (NCBI): domain Eukaryota; kingdom Metazoa; phylum Chordata; class Actinopteri; order Cypriniformes; family Gobionidae; genus Pseudorasbora; species Pseudorasbora parva. The sequence continues at coordinate 1,851,002 of NC_090182.1, forward strand.
AGTGTCGTTTGGCCATACTTGCCCACAGACATGTAAAATAGTCTCATTTTGAAGCAAACAACCTAAGGAACAAGCTGATATAGCGTTTGAGATTAGTAGCTTTACTACGAGTTTGTGATCCGAACAGGAATATGACTCATGTGTTTGCTTGTTCAAAGGAGTCAATTCATCTTTGTGATTCTTTTGATAATAAATTTACTGTGAGTTATTGGATCGGTGAAATTAACGGCTCAGCGATATTCCTGAGGCCGATAGCTTTCATTTGATATATGACTTGTGTATTTTAGGTGTGTTTGTGTGATAAAAATATTACATTTTAAATTATTTGCATGATTTTCTCAAGGGGGGGTCATTGCGGGGGGGGCGAATTCAGACCGTATTATTTTCTTCTAAGTAATATAAATGCAGAAGTTTTTGGGTTATTAAGAAAGCGGTTCTAATCTTTCAAATGATACCGTATATGTCTAGTTTTGTGGTGTATGAGTCCGACTTTTTTAAAGATTAAGATGATGCAGTTTTGGACCCACGGGTGCAGAGCTGAAGTGGTTAAAATATGATAAATAATAATAATAATAATAATAATAATAATAATAATACATTTTATTTGTAACACACGTTATATTAAACAAAATCTCAAAGTGCAACAGATTTAAAACAATCCAAAAAAAACCATGAGAAGTAACAAATCAACCAAAAGCTCTGCTAAAAACTAAATGACTGTCATTTTATCTGCTCCGAGACGTCCTTATTATCCGGAGTGTTACGTTTTGATTTTTTAAAAATGTTCATTAGATTATTTTCCGTCTGCGATTTTCGCTTATGAACCTCGGTAAACAAAGCACGACTCATGCGCTTGGAGGACTGCATCACTTTTGTGTCTTAATGCCGTTTTAATAACACTTTTTATTATCAAACACGTCCTGCGGTTTAGCAGCAGACTGTTTTATGACCGTCTCTGATCTAGCTGATCTGGACATTAGCTTGTGCTTTTAGGGAATGAAAGCGCACGGCTGTGAAGGAAAGCGATGCACTTAAACATCACCGCTGGAGTTTCCTGCTGTCATTACTGTAGGGTTGATGATGTCGGTGTAATAATGTCTTCAGACACCTGGAAGATCTGCCACACCGCTGAATGCTCTGAAGAAATCGTAGTTGTCCGCTGCGGTTTAATTCGCATGTTTTGGCCTTCCTACAGACCAGCAATCAAAGCTATTATCGGCCGGTAATGATCGGATCACCTTTATTCCCACCAATGTTTCCTTCTCAACAGCAGCACGAGTGTTTTACAATACATCAACACAACCACTGCTAAACACGCTCTTCTTACTCAGCATTCTTCTCGTTTCTAGTCAAAATATCTACAAATTCTTACATTAAGAAATAATTACTAGGTAAAATTATTGTCTTGTATTGGGAAAAAATACTCAAAATGAAGAGAGTTTTTTGCTTAAAATAAGATAAATAATCTGCCAATGGGGTGAGAAAAATTATGTTTTAAGTTAATTTTGCTTACTACACTGGCAGATTATTTATCTTATTTTAAGTAAAAACTCTCTTCATTTTGAGTTATTTTCCCCCAAAACAAGTTTGTCTAGTTATTGCTTGGTAGTGGTTGCTTGTCTAGTTAATACATCTTGTTTTAAGAATTTAATTTAATTTGTATTTTAATTTTAATTTTATTTTTTTTATTTAATTTTATAAATTTAATTTAAAAAATATATATATTTTAATTTAATTTTAAAAAATTAAAAATTAAAGTTTAAATTAAATTAAATTAAAATAAATTTTAAAAAAAGTTAATTAAATTAATTTTAAATTAAAATTAAAATTAATAAAAAATATATTTTAATTTAATTAAAAAAATTAAAGATTAAATTAAATTAAATTAAATTAAAAAATAATTAATTCAATTAATTTTAAATTAAAATTAATTAAAAAAAAAGTTTTTTTAATTTTAATTTAAGTTAATTTGTTTTAAGTTATTGCTTGGTAGTGGTTGCTTGTCTTGTTAATATTTCTTGTTTTAATAATTTTTAGATGTTTGAACTAGAAACAAGACAAAAATACTAAGTAAGAAGAGCATTTTTTGCTGTGTAAACATTGTACATAAAAATGTAATATGTTTTTTATTACAGTAGTAAAGACAGCTATGAAGGGGAAGCAAAAAAGCATTTAGCACGATATGTGATTTTGAATTTGATGTATAGCGTGTTGACTATTTTCTTCAATTTAATTCCATCTCTCCGCATGTTCAGCTCTCCTTCAGATTAACATAAATGTGCTGTTCCCCAACGATCCCATTATAGATTACATTATACACACCACAGCAATGCCCTCCAGCTCAGCACATTTGAATAGGAACACGCTTACTCATGAACACATACTAACTCTCTCTCTCACACACACACACACACACACACACACACACACACACACACACACACACACACACACACACACACACACACACACACACACACACACACAGTACAGTACATTAATGTGCCGGAGGTCTGGCTGGACTTCGCTAAAGTACTATATACCGCTCAGGGAATGTGTGTGTGGGCCGATAGTGGGCTGTAAGTGAATTCACATGCGCTGAATGTACGGTTTGTGCGAAGGTGTTATGGGGAGGATATTATATATGATATCAGGAGCAGACTGAGGTTAAGAGTTAGCTGTTAGCAGGAGTGTGTGTGACTGGAATGTGTTAAAGTAGCTCAGTCTAACCACACACTGCAAAATATGCTCTTCTTACTCAGTATTTTTGTCTTGTTTTTAGTCAAAATATCAAACAATTCTTACATTAAGAAACATTTACTAGACAAGGAAAAATTATTGTCTTGCTTTGGGAAAAATAACTCAAAATGAAGAGAGTTTTTGCTTAAAATAAGATAAATAATCTGCCAATGGGGTGAGAAAAATAATCTTGTTTTCTGTTTGAATTAAGATTATTTTTCTCACCCCATTGGCAGATTATTGATCTTATTTTAAGCACAAACTCTCTTCATTTTGAGTTATTTTTCCCAAAACAAGACAATAATTTTTCCTTGTCTAAATGTTTCTTAGTGTAAGAAATGTTAGATATTTTGACTAGAAACAAGACAAAAATACTGAGTTAAAAATGCATTTTGTGCAGTGTAATTAATATATTCGAGCACAGATACAAATGAAATGTATTATTATTATGAGTTTATGTGAGGATTTATGTCCACCCCAGATCTCTCCCGGATTTGGATACGCAAATATTGACAGGTTGTGTGTTTGACAGGTCGTGTGTTTGACAGGTCGTGTGTTTGACAGGTTGTGTGTTTGACAGGTCGTGTGTTTGACAGGTCGTGTGTTTGGCAGGTCGTGTGTTTGACAGGTTGTGTGTTTGACAGGTCGTGTGTTTGACAGGTCGTGTGTTTGACAGGTTGTGTGTTTGACAGGTTGTGTGTTTGACAGGTCGTGTGTTTGACAGGTCGTGTGTTTGACAGGTTGTGTGTTTGACAGGTCGTGTGTTTGACAGGTCGTGTGTTTGACAGGTCGTGTGTTTGACAGGTCGTGTGTTTGACAGGTCGTGTGTTTGACAGGTCGTGTGTTTGACAGGTCGTGTGTTTGACAGGTTGTGTGTTTGACAGGTTGTGTGTTTGACAGGAGGTGTGTTTGACAGGTCGTGTGTTTGGCAGGTCGTGTGTTTGACAGGTCGTGTGTTTGACAGGAGGTGTGTTTGACAGGAGGTGTGTTTGACAGGTCGTGTGTTTGACAGGTCGTGTGTTTGACAGGTCGTGTGTTTGGCAGGTCGTGTGTTTGACAGGTCGTGTGTTTGACAGGTCGTGTGTTTGACAGGAGGTGTGTTTGACAGGTCGTGTGTTTGACAGGTCGTGTGTTTGACAGGTCGTGTGTTTGGCAGGTCGTGTGTTTGACAGGTCGTGTGTTTGGCAGGTCGTGTGTTTGGCAGGTCGTGTGTTTGGCAGGTCGTGTGTTTGACAGGTCGTGTGTTTGACAGGTCGTGTGTTTGACAGGTCGTGTGTTTGACAGGTCGTGTGTTTGACAGGTCGTGTGTTTGACAGGTCGTGTGTTTGACAGGTCGTGTGTTTGGCAGGTCGTGTGTTTGACAGGTCGTGTGTTTGACAGGTCGTGTGTTTGACAGGTCGTGTGTTTGACAGGTCGTGTGTTTGACAGGTCGTGTGTTTGACAGGTCGTGTGTTTGACAGGTCGTGTGTTTGACAGGTTGTGTGTTTGACAGGAGGTGTGTTTGACAGGTCGTGTGTTTGGCAGGTCGTGTGTTTGACAGGTCGTGTGTTTGGCAGGTCGTGTGTTTGGCAGGTTGTGTGTTTGACAGGTCGTGTGTTTGACAGGTCGTGTGTTTGACAGGTCGTGTGTTTGACAGGTCGTGTGTTTGACAGGTCGTGTGTTTGACAGGTCGTGTGTTTGACAGGTCGTGTGTTTGACAGGTCGTGTGTTTGACAGGTCGTGTGTTTGACAGGTTGTGTGTTTGACAGGAGGTGTGTTTGACAGGTCGTGTGTTTGACAGGTTGTGTGTTTGACAGGTTGTGTGTTTGACAGGTCGTGTGTTTGACAGGTCGTGTGTTTGACAGGTCGTGTGTTTGACAGGTCGTGTGTTTGACAGGTCGTGTGTTTGACAGGTCGTGTGTTTGGCAGGTCGTGTGTTTGACAGGTCGTGTGTTTGGCAGGTCGTGTGTTTGACAGGTCGTGTGTTTGGCAGGTCGTGTGTTTGGCAGGTTGTGTGTTTGACAGGTCGTGTGTTTGACAGGTCGTGTGTTTGGCAGGTCGTGTGTTTGACAGGTCGTGTTTGACAGGTTGTGTGTTTGACAGGTTGTGTGTTTGACAGGTTGTGTGTTTGACAGGTCGTGTGTTTGACAGGTCGTGTGTTTGACAGGTTGTGTGTTTGACAGGTCGTGTGTTTGACAGGTCGTGTGTTTGACAGGTCGTGTGTTTGACAGGTCGTGTGTTTGACAGGTCGTGTGTTTGACAGGTCGTGTGTTTGACAGGTCGTGTGTTTGGCAGGTCGTGTGTTTGACAGGTGTGTGTTTGACAGGTCGTGTGTTTGACAGGTCGTGTGTTTGACAGGTCGTGTGTTTGACAGGTCGTGTGTTTGACAGGTCGTGTGTTTGGCAGGTCGTGTGTTTGACAGGTCGTGTGTTTGACAGGTCGTGTGTTTGACAGGTCGTGTGTTTGGCAGGTTGTGTGTTTGACAGGTCGTGTGTTTGACAGGTCGTGTGTTTGACAGGTTGTGTGTTTGACAGGTCGTGTGTTTGACAGGTCGTGTGTTTGACAGGTCGTGTGTTTGACAGGTCGTGTGTTTGACAGGTCGTGTGTTTGACAGGTCGTGTGTTTGACAGGTCGTGTGTTTGACAGGTCGTGTGTTTGACAGGTTGTGTGTTTGACAGGTGTGTGTTTGACAGGTCGTGTGTTTGACAGGTCGTGTGTTTGACAGGTGTGTGTTTGACAGGTCGTGTGTTTGACAGGTCGTGTGTTTGACAGGTCGTGTGTTTGACAGGTCGTGTGTTTGACAGGTCGTGTGTTTGACAGGTCGTGTGTTTGACAGGTCGTGTGTTTGACAGGTCGTGTGTTTGACAGGTCGTGTGTTTGACAGGTCGTGTGTTTGACAGGTCGTGTGTTTGAGAGGTCGTGTGTTTGACAGGTTGTGTGTTTGAGAGGTCGTGTGTTTGACAGGTCGTGTGTTTGACAGGTTGTGTGTTTGACAGGTCGTGTGTTTGACAGGTTCTGTGTTTGACAGGTTGTGTGTTTGACAGGTTGTGTGTTTGACAGGTCGTGTGTTTGACAGGTTGTGTGTTTGACAGGTCGTGTGTTTGACAGGTTCTGTGTTTGACAGGTTGTGTGTTTGACAGGTTGTGTGTTTGACAGGTTGTGTGTTTGACAGGTTGTGTGTTTGACAGGTCGTGTGTTTGAGAGGTTGTGTGTTTGACAGGTCGTGTGTTTGACAGGTTGTGTGTTTGACAGGTCGTGTGTTTGACAGGTTCTGTGTTTGACAGGTTGTGTGTTTGACAGGTCGTGTGTTTGACAGGTTGTGTGTTTGACGTTGTGTGTTTAACAGGTTGTGTGTTTGACAGGTCGTGTGTTTGGCAGGTCGTGTGTTTGGCAGGTCGTGTGTTTGACAGGTCGTGTGTTTGACAGGTCGTGTGTTTGACAGGTTGTGTGTTCGACAGGTCGTGTGTTTGAGAGGTTGTGTGTTTGACAGGTGGTGTGTTTGACAGGTGGTGTGTTTGACAGGTCGTGTGTTTGAAAGGTTGTGTGTTTGACAGGTCGTGTGTTTGACAGGTCGTGTGTTTGGCAGGTCGTGTGTTTGACAGGTCGTGTTTGACAGGTTGTGTGTTTGACAGGTCGTGTGTTTGACAGGTTGTGTGTTTGACAGGTCGTGTGTTTGACAGGTCGTGTGTTTGACAGGTCGTGTGTTTGACAGGTTGTGTGTTTGACAGGTTGTGTGTTTGACAGGTCGTGTGTTTGACAGGTCGTGTGTTTGACAGGTCGTGTGTTTGACAGGTCGTGTGTTTGACAGGTCGTGTGTTTGACAGGTCGTGTGTTTGGCAGGTCGTGTGTTTGACAGGTGTGTGTTTGACAGGTCGTGTGTTTGACAGGTCGTGTGTTTGACAGGTCGTGTGTTTGACAGGTCGTGTGTTTGACAGGTCGTGTGTTTGGCAGGTCGTGTGTTTGACAGGTCGTGTGTTTGACAGGTCGTGTGTTTGACAGGTCGTGTGTTTGGCAGGTTGTGTGTTTGACAGGTCGTGTGTTTGACAGGTCGTGTGTTTGACAGGTTGTGTGTTTGACAGGTCGTGTGTTTGACAGGTTGTGTGTTTGACAGGTCGTGTGTTTGACAGGTGTGTGTTTGACAGGTCGTGTGTTTGACAGGTCGTGTGTTTGACAGGTCGTGTGTTTGACAGGTCGTGTGTTTGACAGGTCGTGTGTTTGACAGGTTGTGTGTTTGACAGGTCGTGTGTTTGACAGGTGTGTGTTTGACAGGTCGTGTGTTTGACAGGTCGTGTGTTTGACAGGTCGTGTGTTTGACAGGTCGTGTGTTTGACAGGTCGTGTGTTTGACAGGTCGTGTGTTTGACAGGTGTGTGTTTGACAGGTCGTGTGTTTGACAGGTCGTGTGTTTGACAGGTCGTGTGTTTGACAGGTTGTGTGTTTGACAGGTGTGTGTTTGACAGGTCGTGTGTTTGACAGGTCGTGTGTTTGACAGGTCGTGTGTTTGACAGGTCGTGTGTTTGACAGGTCGTGTGTTTGGCAGGTCGTGTGTTTGACAGGTTGTGTGTTTGACAGGTTGTGTGTTTGACAGGTCGTGTGTTTGACAGGTCGTGTGTTTGACAGGTCGTGTGTTTGACAGGTCGTGTGTTTGACAGGTCGTGTGTTTGACAGGTGTGTGTTTGACAGGTCGTGTGTTTGACAGGTCGTGTGTTTGACAGGTCGTGTGTTTGACAGGTCGTGTGTTTGACAGGTCGTGTGTTTGACAGGTTGTGTGTTTGACAGGTTGTGTGTTTGACAGGTCGTGTGTTTGACGTTGTGTGTTTGACAGGTCGTGTGTTTGACGTTGTTTGTTTGACGTTGTGTGTTTGACAGGTTGTGTGTTTGACAGGTCGTGTGTTTGACAGGTCATGTGTTTGACGTTGTTTGTTTGACGTTGTGTGTTTGACAGGTCGTGTGTTTGACGTTGTTTGTTTGACGTTGTGTGTTTGACAGGTCGTGTGTTTGACGTTGTTTGTTTGACGTTGTGTGTTTGACAGGTTGTGTGTTTGACGTTGTGTGTTTGACAGGTCGTGTGTTTGACGTTGTGTGTTTGACAGGTCGTGTGTTTGACAGGTCGTGTGTTTGACAGGTCGTGTGTTTGACAGGTCGTGTGTTTGACGTTGTTTGTTTGACGTTGTGTGTTTGACAGGTTGTGTGTTTGACGTTGTGTGTTTGACAGGTCGTGTGTTTGACGTTGTGTGTTTGACAGGTCGTGTGTTTGACAGGTCGTGTGTTTGACAGGTCGTGTGTTTGACAGGTCGTGTGTTTGACAGGTCGTGTGTTTGACAGGTCGTGTGTTTGACAGGTCGTGTGTTTGACAGGTCGTGTGTTTGACAGGTCGTGTGTTTGACGTTGTTTGTTTGACGTTGTGTGTTTGACAGGTTGTGTGTTTGACAGGTCGTGTGTTTGACAGGTCGTGTGTTTGACGTTGTTTGTTTGACGTTGTGTGTTTGACAGGTTGTGTGTTTGACAGGTTGTGTGTTTGACAGATGTGTGTTTGACAGGTTGTGTGTTTAACAGGTTGTGTGTTTGACAGGTCGTGTGTTTGACGTTGTGTGTTTGACAGGTGTGTGTTTGACGTTGTTTGTTTGACGTTGTGTGTTTGACGTTGTGTGTTTGATGTTGTGTGTTTGACAGGTTGTGTGTTTGACACATTGTGTGTTTGTGTGCAGGGATCCTCCTTCAGGACTCCAATCGGACTCTCAGCATCCAGCGCGTGCGAGAGGAAGACGCCGGTCAGTACACCTGCACCGCCTGCAACCAGAGGGGCTGCGTAAATTCCTCCGCCACCGTGGCCGTCATCGGTGAGACTCGCTCGTACTCTAGGGGGCGCTCTACTATACACACACTCATTTACTACAACATAAACAGACACACACTTTTATAGTGATGGGCTGATTTCAAAACAAAGCTTCGAACCGTTATGAGTCAGTGAATCGATTCATGATTCGGATCGCGAGGCAAACTGCTGAAATCCCCAAGGCGGTAATCTAGCGCTCGGAAAGCCTTCACACCCATAGGGGCGGCCATTGCTAACCAAGCCATCACCTGCTGATAGCATCCCATTGTTGTTAACACAACACTGTCATTATTTTTACCCCAGCTAGAGGGTGCATGACTTTAAAACGTAAATATAGGGCGTAATAAGGTGCTTGAAAAACGACCTTGAGCGACGAGTTGTGTTTTTTTGGAGGACAGGTTGTTTAATAGACTATCATGTTTTGTCTCCCAGGCTCTGATGACAAGACCAATGTGGAAATAGTGATTCTGATCGGGACAGGAGTCATCGCCATCTTCTTCTGGGTCCTTCTCCTCGTCATCTTCTGCAATGTGAAGCGGGTCAGTGCAGCGGCTTTCACTTCTTTACAATTCAGGGAGTGTACTATGATGTCTGCAAGGCTTTTCAATAACAATATGCAATTACATCAACTATGGCTTTATATCAGCATGAGTAGTGGAGTCAGCAGTTCTGCCGGCCCTGGGCTCTTATAGTTATAGTTATAGTTATGGTAATTGTTATGATGTTGTCCTGCAGGTGAACCCAGCCGATATTAAGACGGGCTATCTGTCCATCATTATGGACCCGGGGGAAGTCCCGCTTGAGGAGCAGTGTGAATATCTGCCATACGACTCCAGCCAATGGGAGATATCCAGAGACCGCCTGCGCCTCGGTACTCTCACACATGCTTCATTTCAACATACTCATCAAGACAGCCATTTTGAGATAACTGAGTGCAATTTAGTTCGACCTTAAAGGGATAGTTCGCCCATAAATGAGCCTGTGATGTTTATCTGCAGGGCGTCCCAGATGTAGGTGTGTTTGTTTCTTCAGGAGAACACAAATGAAGATTTTAACTCAGCCGTTGCTCGTATAATGCGTGTCAATGGGGTGTATTTCTATGAGAGTAAAACACACACACATACGAGTCCATATTAAACCCTGAGGCTCGTGGAGACACACTGATGTCTTAAGACACGAAACGATCACTTTCTGACAGAAACACAACAGTATTTGTGTTATTTTACCTCATATCAGACGAATCTCATCTAGTGTTCCCAGCGCCATTACTTCTGGCGGAGAAGGTCAAAATACCGGCGCGATCATAGATATATTTACATCGATGTAAATATATCATTCAACTGATCAATCTAGGCACTATCAGAGGTGGACAAATACACAACGTCATTACTTGAGAAAAAGTTAAAGGACTGCTGGTCAAATATTACTCTGTTACAAGTGAAAGTTGTAAAACAGATTTTTACTGGAGTAAAAGTACAGAAGTATTTGTTTTCAAAAGTACTTAAGTATCAAAAGTAAATGTCCTTTATTATGTCGCTGCATTATTGTATTATAGTTGTATAAATGCACATTATGCCATCATGGTTTAAGCCAGTCAGTGACGCTCCATCTGACACACTAGCAGACGACTAACTTAAACTCATTTAAATACTAAAGTTACAAAGCTCTTTATAAAGCTGCTGTCACTTTAAGGCCGAATGCACGGATCCAATACACTGATACACATCTGATATTCTCACACTGTTCACCTTCACTGAAGACAGAATCAACTTTGTTTATGTGAATCCTCCACTAAATGAGCATTTGGACATCCGTCTTCTTCCATTTTGCTCTAAACTATAAATCAGTGTTTAATAAATGCTGTGAAATCATTGAACTTCACGAGACTCTACAAGAGTGATTCCTGAAAGGCTTTCTGCAAAAACCCAAACACCTTTTAAAGAAGAAAAAAATCATCACTGACTTTCAAAGCTGCGACAGAAACGACTTTCCACTTCGAGGACCTTGATAGAAATGTAGTGGAGTAAAGAGGACGATATTTGTCTTTCAGATGGAGTATTCATTTATATATTTCCATAGATGCCTCATTCGACTGATCTGTGCAGGCACTAATGAGGAATCTATGTAAATATATCTATGATCGCGCCGGTATTTTGACCTTCTCCAGCAGAAGTAATGGCGTTGGGAACACTAGATGAGATTCGTCTGATATGAGGTAAAATAACACAAATACTGTTGTGTTTCTGTCAGAAAGCGATCGTTTCGTGTCTTAAGACATCAGTGTGTCTCCACGAGCCTCAGGGTTTAATATGGACTCGTATGTGTGTGTGTGTTTTACTCTCATAGAAATACACCCCATTGACACGCATTACACGAGCAACGGCTGAGTTAAAAATCTTCATTTGTGTTCTCCTGAAGAAACACACACACTTACATCTGGGACGGCCTGCAGATAAACATCACAGGCTCATTTATGGGCGAACTATCCCTTTAATTTCAACAGCTCTGGTATAGGATTCACTTTGGCCCAAATACAGAACACTCATGGCTTGTATCCCAGAAGGAAAGCGTTTCCTAGATATCTTCTCAGGGAGTCTTAATTCAACATTAAACTTGACCCAAGTCTAGGAATCCTACGGGAATGTGAATTAAATGTGTTATTGTTAAGTCCCAGTGGCCCACAAAAGGCACAAAAACATCATAAAGCATCATCTACGTGTTGTGCACTATATTATAAGTGTTCTGAAGCCATTCCATAGTTTAATGTGAAGTACAAATTAATATTTAATCATTAGATTCAAGTTCACGTCAATGCTTCCCTCCGCTGCGGCGCAGTCTCTCTCCATTCAGCGTTTGGTTACGACAGTCAACTCCATCAAACTCTCTCCAAGATTATTTATTGTTTCTGTTATGCTTGATCTATAGATAACGCTCTATGGTTTCTCATAAAATGACTTTATAAAATGACTTTTGCTGGCGTTTATTGCTGTAAATCATGTTACGTTCTCCTGGGTGTCTGTTAGATCACAACACTGGACTAGATGTTGTATTGTTCTTCACACACAGTAGCTGAAATGTTAAACTGTTAAAGGTAATAAAATATTGCATAGATACACTACGCGTCGATATACGGGATGCGCATACGTGCTTTTAGCCGCTATGAAAGATTATTAATAGCCTTTCTTGTTCTGCCTTATCTATAATATGTTGCTTCCTCATTAAACATATGCGCTATAGATTTAAAATAAATGTAATTTTTTAGTATATAGGCCCTATTTCTATAAATATATTTACTTGTTTTTCGTGAATGTATTTTGTGTAACATTTTACCAGATTTAGAGCTACACACTATTGTGCACTCATGATTTTGTAACTTTTGCGGCTAAATTATGAACTAATCTAATGTCTTCACCATCTAGTGTATAGTTGTTATAGATTGTGATTATATATATATATATATGTTTAACTCACAGAAGAGTGATTATCAGGTCAACACACTGAGGTATAGAAATTCTACATAGAATTTTTAAACAAAACTGCATTGGTATCGGTTTAGATCGGTATCGATATAATTTTTAAACAAAACTGCATTGGTATCGGTTTAGTATCGGTATCGATAGAATTTTTAAACAAAACTGCATTGGTATCGGTTTAGTATCGGTATCGATAGAATTTTTAAACAAAACTGCATTGGTATCGGTTTAGATCGGTATCGATATAATTTTTAAACAAAACTGCATTGGTATCGGTTTAGATCGGTATCGATATAATTTTTAAACAAAACTGCATTGGTATCGGTTTAGTATCGGTATCGATAGAATTTTTAAAAACAACTCTATTGGTATCGGTTTAGTATCAGTATCGATAGAATTTTTAATTTTGGATTGGATCGATTCTGAAAAAAATGGCATCGGTGCATCCCTAGATGTCACTTTGATATCACCTGACCCTTGTCCATGTTTGCAGGGAAGGTGCTCGGGCACGGAGCTTTCGGGAAGGTGATTGAAGCTTCTATCTTTGGACACGACAAGAAATCCTCTTCAAACACAGTGGCTGTCAAGATGCTGAAAGGTTCAGTCTTACCCGTAACCTGCCGTTAATACAGAAATGCTCATTGACTGTGACATGCGTTTACTGAACTGTTGTGTATGACAGAGGGAGCCACAGCCAGCGAACACAAGGCACTGATGTCCGAACTCAAGATCCTCATTCACATTGGAAACCATCTCAATGTGGTCAACCTTCTCGGGGCATGTACCAAACCCAACGGTATGATGCACCTGATACCTTTGTTCCTGGATGCGGGATTTGGTGATCTCAAATTGCTGTGGTGTGGTCAGAGTGAGGTGACAATGACACATGCAAAGTTTGGGGTCGATATGACAAAGCATCGCAGAGATACAGAGTTGTTTTGGCATGAGTCCTCAACTTTGTTGCTGCGCTATACAAAAAAAGTTTAGTCTATCGACATGAAATAAAAAACTATTTGTCGGCACTGTCTGAAGAGGATACGATTCGATTTTGGTGAAAATCAGACAAATGATCTAGAAATTATCTCTAAATTTTTTAAGAAAAACAAAATGGTGGACAGGAAGCTCAGCCGACAATGGCAAAATTGGTTTCTGTATTCTCTGCATGAGAACAGCTTCATTACAATAAGCTAATTTGATTAAACGGTCTTAACATTTTTGGAAGCTTCATTATAACTTTTGGCCACAAAGTGGCACTGCCCCCAAATTTTTGAGTACTGTCACTGATGACACATATCGAGTTTTGTAACGATACGCCAATGCGTTCGTAAAATCTAGCATTTTACAACATAATTCAAAATGGCCGATATTTGGTATCGTTCAATTTGACATGCCACATCAAATCTAAAGAGACCAGTTTTGCGAATTCGTTTGCGCATTATTCAAGAACGGTTTGATAAATCAACTTGAATTCTATAACTTTTTTCCGCATGGTCTGAAGATGATCTGTCTCAATTTCCGTGAAAATCAGAGCAACGTTTAAAAAACGTAGATTTTTCTGAAAATTCTGAATGGCGGAAAAAATGTAATGATGGAAAATGGCGTCATAGGGTGCAATCGAAAATCGTTTTAAAAGTTTTTAGCACAAACATAAGTCAATCTTTAAACAGGTGGTGGCGCTAGAGGAACAGGAAGCTCAGCCGACTATGGCAAAATTGGTTTCTATATCCTCGACATGAGAACAGTTTCATTACAATAGGCTAATTTGATTAAAAGTTGTTAACATTTTTGAAAGCTTCATCGCAACGTTTGTCCACAAGGTGGCACTTCCCCGAAACGTTTTGAGTAGCATCACTGATGACACATATTGAGTTTCGTAATGATACGCCAATGCGTTCGTAAAATCTAGCATTTTACAACGTAAAGCATTGTGGAGATTTAGCCTCATGTTAATTTAAGGTGCGCTCTTTGTCAAATTTGTTTGCGTGTTATTCAAAAACGGTTTGACGAATCAACTTGAATTCCATAACTTTTTCTCAGGATGGTCTGAAGATGATCTGTCTCAATTTTCATGAAAATCAGAGCAACGGTCTAGGAGGAGTTTAAAAACGTAGATTTTTCTGAAAATTCAAAATGGTGGAAAAATGCCGTCATAGGGTGCAATCGAAAATCGTTTCAAAAAGTTTTTAGCACAAACAAAAGTCAAACTTTGGACAGGTGGTGGCGCTTGAGGGATTAAGTTAGAGACTCCAAATTTGCTATGTTGAACGTTCAGACTGTCTTTTATCAGTGTGCCAAATTTCATACGTTTCCTGCAAGCGGTTCTATGGACGGCCATAGACTAAAGAGTGGAAGAAGAAGACGTAACGACTACAATAGGCGCCTACGTACCTTCAGTGCTTGACCCCTAATAAATAGCCACAGCCTTTCAAACATTATTGTTTAATTGTACCCCTCAGTATGACTCTGTTTGTCTCTAAACCTCTGTGTTAAATCTGATTGTCAGGTCCTCTCATGGTTATAGTGGAATATTGCAAATATGGAAATCTCTCCAACTTCCTGCGTGCCAAGCGGGAGTTTTTCCTACCATACAGGGTGAGAGAGACGCTCACGTTTATAACATAATTCATAAATGCCCCACAATCAGCAATAGCTCAGATGTGTGTAACATGGCTTGTGTTTGCAGGATCGATCTCCTAAAACCCAGAGTCAGGTGCGCCGAATGATTGAAGCGGGTCAAGCCGGCCAGAAGGAACATGAGCCCTCCGCCTCCTCCAGCATCGGCCCGCCGGCGCAGTCTCGCGGTGAGAGCGGATATACACCGATACTTAAAAACATATCTAAACACAGCCATCTTGTTAATATGCTTGTCGTTTTGGTCATGTATATCAAAGGAACACTCCAGCGTTTTTTAGAAATAGGGCTTGTTCAACTTCTTTCCTACATTTAGATATGTGGGCAAATGCTTTTTTGCCTCATGCATTGTTTTGGTTTGGCAGGGTCGCCGCTAGCTTAGCTTAGCATAATGACTGGAATCCTATGTTGCCAGATAGCATGTCCTGAGCAAAAGTGATCCAAAAAAAAAACGAATTACTTCTTGTGGCCTGCGTATTCATGAGTACAAATAGGCGATTTCCTAGGCAGATATTGATTTGGGATTATATTATGGGGAAGCAGAGATATCACGACTCATCCTCACGTCTGGGTTTTGAGCGATCGCAATGTGAAGTGTGATATCTCTGTGCTAATTCATGCTATTAAAATGTTAATTCATGATAATGAGCTAATTTGTGTTAACGACATGATAAATCATGTCAGCAATCATAATAAAACATGTTAGCAGAATGCGAAATCATGTTAGGAATGAGCTAATTCATGCTAGTAAAATGCTAAATCATGTTAAGAATGTGCTAATAAAATGTTAATTCATGATAACTTTGAGCTAATTCATGCTAGCAAAATGCTAAATCATGTTAGGAATGTGTTAATTCATGCTATTAAAATGTTAATTCATGATAAAGCTAATTCACGCTATCAACATGATAAATCATGTTAGCAATGTGCTGATTAATGCTAGTAAAATGCTAATTCATGATTACAATGAGCTAATTCATTCTAGCAAAACATGATAAATCATGTTAGCAATGTGTTGATTAATGCTAGCAAAATGCTAATTCATGATTACAATGAGCTAATTCATTCTAGCAACATGATAAATCATGTTAGCAATGTGTTGATTAATGCTAGCAAAATGCTAATTCATGATTACAATGAGCTAATTCATTCTAGCAACATGATAAATCATGTTAGCAATGTGCTGATTAATGCTAGTAAAATGCTAATTCATGATTACAATGAGCTAATTCATTCTAGCAAAATGATAAATCATGTTAGCAATGTGTTGATTCAAAATAGCAATGTGTTAAACCATGCTAGCAAAATGATAAATAATGTTAACTATGTGTTAACTCATGCTTTAAAACATTAAAACACACTAAGGCGTTAATTAATGTTAGCAATGTGTTAATACATGTTAAAACAATGTTAAATCATGTTATGAATGTGCTAATTCCTGTTAGTAAAATGTTCATTTTTGATAACAATGAGCTAATTCATGCTAGCAACATAAGTCATGTTAGCAATGGGCTGATTCATAATAGCAATGTGCTAAAACATGCTAGCAAAATGATAAATCATGTTTGCGATGTGTTAAATCATTAAATTAAGCAGATATCTTGAGGACATCGAGGACTTTAATCAATAGCAGCATCGTCAGAAGCACTTAGAACACCTGAGCAATCGCCCACTCTTTTGTATTACATTATCTTCCTGAAAACATCGCTAGCATATTAAAGCGCTGTGTATGTTCTTTCCGCGGCTGCAGTGGATGATCTCTGGAAGACCCCGCTCACGATAGAGGACTTGATATGCTACAGCTTTCAGGTCGCGCGAGGGATGGAGTTCCTGGCGTCTCGAAAGGTACATTACTGTATAACTTCCTCCCGCTCCGCCTCAGTCACGTTTAGCGGATTATAGATTAAGATGAGCTTTAGCTCTCTGATAAGTCATAAAATTTCATCCACCGAGTGTCTACTGCTACCAAAGCCTAGCAAATAGCTTAGTACATGCTAACAATGTGCCAAAACATGCTAGCAACATAATCATGTTTGAAATGTATTAAAACATGTTATTAACAAGCTAATCCATGCTAGTAACATGTTAAATGTTAAATTGTTAGCAGCATGTTAATTCATGCTAGCAATGTTAAAACATGTTCATTTTATTTTAGCAATGCACTTATTCTTGTTAGCCATGTGGTAATTAATTCTAGCTAAATGCTAATTTATGTTAGCAATGTGGTAATTCATGTTATAAATGTGTTAATATGCTAGCAAAATGTTAAAGCCTGTTAGCAAAATGTAAAAATATGTTAGCATCATTCTTAATCATGTTAGCAAATGTGTTAAAACATGTTATTAATAAGCTAATCCATGCTAATAACACGTCAATTCATGTTGACTATGTGTTAAAAGATTAACAGCATGCAAGTTCATGTATTAAAACATCTAAATGTCAATTCATGCTAACAATGTGTACAATGTGCTTATTCATGTTAGCAAACATGTTAAATCATGCTATCAATGTGTTAAATAATGTTAGCAAAATTAATATTAATGTTAGCAACATGTTAATTCATGCTAGCAAAGTGCTAATTAATTTTAACATGCAAAAACATGCTAACAGTGTGTTAAAACATCATATTAAAAAGCTAATCAATGTTAGTAGCAAGTCAATTCATGTTGACAATGTGTTAAAACAACTAAATGTCAATTCATGCTAACAATGTGTTAAAAAACAAATACGTTAATTCATGCTAGCAATGTGTTAAAAAACAAATACGTTAATTTATGCTAGCAATGTGCTTATTCATGTTAGCAAACATGTGAAATCATGCTATAATTGTGTTAAATAATGCTAGCAAAATGTATATTAATGCTAGTCTGTTAATTCATGCTACCAATGTGCTAATTAATTTAACAACATCCAAAAACATGCTAAAAATGTGTTAAAACATGTTATTAATTAGCTAATCCATGTTAGTAACAAGTCAATTCATGTTGCCAATGTGTAAAAACAAGTAAACTTGTCTATTCATGCTAGCATCATTCTTAATCATGTTAGCAAATGTTTTCAAACATGTTATTAATAAGCTAATCAATGTTAGTAGCAAGTCAATTCATGTTAACAATGTGTTAACATTCATGCTAGCAAATGTGTTCAAACATGTAAACACGTTAATTAATGCTTAATTAATGCATGAATAAAATTTGTTTATTCATGTTAGCAAACATGCTAAATCATGCTATCAATGTGTTAAATAATGCTAGCAATGTGCTAATTAATTTTAACAACATGCAAAAACATGCAAACAATGTGTTAAAACGTGCTAGCAAAACATTTTTTATAACAATGAGCTTAAAAGATTCTAGAAATAGTACATGATAAAACTCTGAGGCAAGGCTTTGTCAAGCCAGCGTAGCGTTTGTCCAGACGAGCGTAGATGAGCTGGTCAGGGATGGCGCGGGCTCTGATGTTTTGGCTGTGATTGTGGCAGTGCATTCACCGAGACCTGGCGGCCCGAAACATCCTCCTGTCCGAGAGCAATGTGGTGAAGATCTGCGACTTCGGTTTGGCCCGTGACATCTACAAGGACCCCGACTACGTGCGCAAAGGCAACGTAAGACAAACCTCCGCTATAAACTATTCCATCTGGATCTCAAATAATGTGGCTATAGAAGACCTGTGCTGCAAAAACTGCTTTCTTACTCAGTATTTTTGTCTTGTTTCTAGTCGAAATATCTACAAATTCTTACATTAAGAAACATTTACTAGACAAGGAAACATTATTGTCTTGTTTTGGAAAAAAATAACCGAAAATGAAGAGAGTTTTTGCTTAAAATAAGATAAATAATCTGCCAATGGGGTGAGAAAAATAATCTTAATTCAAACAGAAAACAAGATTATTTTTCTCACCCCATTGGCAGATTATTTATCTTATTTTAAGCAAAAACTTTCTTCATTTTGAGTTATTTTCCCCAAAACAAGACGATTACTTTTGCTTGTCAATCTCTTCTGTCTGGAGATATGCATCACTTTGCCATTTGTTTTACACACAGTAATGTATTTACACTAAATTACTCTGATGTCATTTCCGTCGACCCAAATTGAAAAGCCTCCCACACACACACACAGTGGTCTAGGTTCAAAATGTTGGTGTCATTTTACAGGAAACCCTTTAAAGTTACAGAAAACACTGCTAAAAGTGATAAACATGTAAGAATATGTTGTGTAAGATGTTATAACCCCACTCAAACCACTGCCAACTGCTGGAGCTTCTGCTTTTAGAGTGAAACGCTGCACATAACTGCTTGTCTAGGATATGTAATCCTCTTTAATAATTGCATATTATCAGCGAAAAGGAGCTAGCAACAGATCCAGTGTCTATCTGTATTGCACTCGTCAAATGATTACATTTCCAACGTGTTTTCGCCTCGGTGAGTAATGTAGCCAATCACAGACATGTTTGTGGACTTCTACAACGGAATTGGCCAATCACAGGTGTTGAATTTGGAATCACTCACCGCTCAAGCGTTTGTTCAGGCGCTTAGTTCAGTTAAACACGCGCAGCAATCCTCTGTAAGTGCAGATATTGTGAAAATAAGAGATTCATTGTATACCAACGTTACTGCGGAACTTTGTGAGATTGCGTTTATTGAATGAGTGGCAGCTTTTAGTGAATATAAAGTATATTGCCACCACTACACGCTTCAAAACACTGACCCATTCACATATACCTGCGGGATTCACTTGAAAAATGTGATGAATGACAGTTATAAACATTCTTGTCGAAATGAGGCTCCTAAAATGTCAGGAAAACACGATTCCTGGCTGCATATCACCCATGGATCACTGAATCGTTGGTAAGTTGTAAGGATCGTTTGCTCTACTCGTGTTTTCCTCCATTACCTCCAGTCACGCAGCAGCTCTTCTGCCACTCAGCCCCGGCGGAGGGGGCGTTACGGCGGGAAAGTGACGTCGATGCATTCCCTCTTTATGGTGGTGGGAGGGGGTGGTGGAATGGGGTAGCAGGGGAAGGGGGAGGGGAAAAAGTGATCCCTTCAGACCTATTTGAGTAAATCTGGCATACAACATGACACAGACAAACTTCTTTTTCCACTATTTTCTGGAGTTTAGTGGAAGCAGCCCAAAGTGTCTGCAGGGTCCTAGAGCACACAGGGCCTGAGTTACACACTTTCAAAAATGAATTTATGGGGGAAAAAATCAAAAAGCGCCTACTTTTTTGGGGGGTTATAACAGCTTAGACAACATATACGTACATGTTTATGACTTTTAGCAGTGATTTATGTAACTTTAAAGGGTTTCCTGTAAAATGACACCAACATTTTGAACCTAGACCACTGTGTGTGCGAATGGGAGGCTTTTCAATTTGGGTCGGCCAAATCCAGGCGGAAATCCCAAAAAATGGCCCTGAGTGTAAGAGGTTAAATCTTCTTCAATCTCATATATAGCTCATATATATTTTATCGTCACACTTTAACTGGTAAATAATTTATTCAATGGACAAATTAAACAAACATGTAAGGCTTTTATTTGTACACATTGAAACAATAGAGTTTGGTGTGTGATTGCTTTGTCAGAGCGTCTTCCACACGCTTCTGGCTGTTTTATTTTAAATAGGCACCAGATGGCGCTGTTCTCGACACTCGGCGCCTCAAATCTTTTCCCGAAACAGTCAGGGTAACGCCTCACTGCGTCATGAGGCTTCATTTCCACATCCCTACAAAATACATGATCAAAACATAAACTCAAAAACATACCAACAGGGAAGATCACGGGGAAACGGGAGACGTAGACAATACAAGGATCCGACACAGACTGACAAACACAAGGAGCTTATAAAGGGAAGAAATCAAGAGGGAACAGGTGGGAGAAATCAACACTAATCAGAGAACAAGGGGGAGGGGTCAGACAATACATGAGCACACAAGACAGGACAGGCATGTGACAGAAGCTTGCATACTCTTCTGCTACACACTCAAAAGCATGTACTTTTTCTTCACACAAAGAGGACATACTTTTAGGACGTCGTATAAGTAGGCGAATTGGGACGCAGCATATGTAAAGCGACCTTGAGCTTTGGAAAGGCGCTATTTAAATAAAACTTCTCTAGAGTACAGTAATCCCTCATTGGTGTTCTCTGTTTTGCAGGCCAGGCTGCCTCTGAAGTGGATGGCGCCGGAGAGCATCTTCGATAAGCTTTACACCAGTCAGAGTGACGTCTGGTCGTTCGGAGTGCTGCTCTGGGAGATTTTCTCTCTGGGTGAGTCTTGAGCTGTGCCGCTTTCACTATTCAACTGCACTATATTGCCAGAAGTGTTGTGCCGCCTTCACACACACATGAGCTCCCCATTGTTAACCCGTGGGGTTTAATCTGGAGTCGGCCCACCCTCTCTAACAGCTCCAGCTCTTCTGGGAAGGCTTTCCTCAAGGTTTAGGAGTGTGTTTATGGGGATTTTTGCCCATTCTTCTAGAAGCTCATTTGTGAGGTCAGGCACTGATGTTGGACGAGAAGGCCTGGCTCTCAGTCTCCGCTCTAATTCATCCCAAAGCTGTTCTATCGGGTTGAGCTCAGGACTCTGTGCAGGCCAGTCCAGTTCCTCCACACCAAACTCCTCATCCATGTCTTTATGGACCGACGCTTTGAGCTCTGGAGCGCAGTCATGCTGGGACAGGAAGGGGCCGTCCACAAACTGATCCCACAAAGTCAGGAGCATGAAATTGTCCAAAATGTTTTGGTGAAGCATTAAGAGTTCCTTTCACTAAACTAAGGGGCCAAGCCCTGAAAAACAACCCCACCCCATAATCCCCCCTCCACCAAACTTTACACTTTTCACAATGCAGTCAGGCGAGTCCTGCTCTCCTGGCGATCACCTAACCCAGACTCGTCCATGGGATTGTCAGACTGAAGCGTGATTGGTCGCTCAGAGAACACGTCTCACTGCTCTAGAGTCCAGTGGCTGCTTTACTCCACTGCATCCCACGCTTTGCATTGCTCTTGGTGATGTAAGGCTTGGATGAGCTGCTCGGCCATGGAAACCCATTCCATGAAGCTCTCAACGCCAGGGCTCGCCAAGAATATTTGGTCACAGGCACACACAAAAAATTGCCACTAGATGGCGAGGCAGAATATAGTCAAGGGATAATTTTATTTTAATAAATGAATAAAAAAAACTCAACTCATAATAAAAAATAAAAGAGGATTTGAATAAGCCCATTATTGGCATGTTTGAGTGCTCTTAACGAAGTGTGTGTTATTATTTCCATGTTCCATATTGTGAATTATAAATGTATTTTAATTTGCTTGTCACACATGGAACCTATTGTAATAATTATTTGACATCACGTATAGCATACTTTTACGCTCATAATTATTTCTTGGCATCCTCACGTACTAAACTGCATTTTTTTAATCGTTTGTGTTTTGGAGGTAGGCTAAACGATTATTACATCGAGTGCAGAGTGATGTTAACATTTAAGATAACACTATTAAAGAGTCTAAAGAGGAACGTTAACAGCGAAAACAGGACATACAAAGAAGAGTGGGAAGACATCTGTGCGTTCATCCTACCTGCTTTTGTGAATGCAAAGCTGGTGTGTCTAATCTGCAGCGAAGTTGTCACAAATAATCCGACGGCACCACGAGATGAAGCATGGCACCTTTTTTGCTGGTTGTCTTGTCAATATTTTTGGATAAAAAGGAAGCTGAATTTGAGTTGTTATTGTTCACATGTCGCCCCGTGATATAATTAAACGGTTCAATGGTTCACTGTTCGTCTGATCATCACACCAGTCATTTCCTGACGGCTCTTTTAGAGGCGTGTCTAGCGATCCATTCCTCAGACTCTTGAATGTCTTTCAGAACTTTTCAAATTGAAAGTTCTCAATTTATCCCAAAATAAAACATTGTTGCTAAAACGTTTCTGTTTTTTTGAAGGCAAAATCACAAAAAAAAATAATTTGATTGAATGTTGATATGACTAGATTCACACTGCCCGCGGTTCGAACTCGGGTCTTTTCTGCACAGGAGTCTGACGCTCTAACGATGAGGCTAAATGCTGCGTAATTTTCCACTGGCCTCTAGAAATAACAGGAGTTTACTGCACAGTTCTCATTGGCTCGCCTCCGTTACACTGACAGATATATTTCAGAACCGGCTGCTATCAAAACAATCTGCCAGATTCCGCAGATGCGGGCGCAGGCCAGATATTATCGCTGGCGGGCCACTTTTGGCCCGCGTGCCGCCAGTGGCCGACCACTGCTCTACGCTGATCAAAATCTGTCAGACAAGTTATATTCCATAAATATTTGACATGGAATGTTTGTTAAATTGCAACACACACACACACTTTGTGCACTGGAGCGCAGTCATGCTGGGACAGGAAGGGGCCGTCCAAAAACCGTTCCCATGAAGTCAGGAGCATGAAATTGTCCAAAATGTCTTGGTGAAGCATTAAGAGTTCCTTTCACTGGAACTAAGAGGCCAACCCCTGAAAAACAACCCCACCCCATAATCCCCCCTCCACCAAACGTCACACTTGGCACAATGCAGTCAGGCAAGTCCTGCTCTCCTGGCGACGGCCAAACCCAGACTCGTCCATGGGATTGTCAGACTGAAGCGTGATTGGTCGCTCAGAGAACACGTCTCACTGCTCTAGAGTCCAGTGGCGGCTGCTTTACTCCACTGCATCCCACGCTTTGCATTGCTCTTGGTGATGTAAGGCTTGGATGAGCTGCTCGGCCATGGAAACCCATTCCATGAAGCTCTCTCCGCTGTTCTTGAGCTCATCTGAAGGCCACAGAAGTCTGGAGGTCTGGAGCTGTTGACTCTGCAGAAAGTTGGAGACTTCTGCTCACTGTGACCCTCAGCATGCGCTGACCCCGCTCTGGGATTGAACACTTCGTGGCTGAGTTGCTGTTGTTCCCAATGGCTTCCTCTTTGTTATAATCCCACTAACAGTTGAGCGTGGGATATTTAGTAGTGAGGAAATGTCAGGTATGGACTTATTGCACAGGTGGCGACCTATCACGGCCCCACGCTTGAGTTCACTGAGCTCCTGAGAGCGACCCATTCTTACACTAATGTGTGTAGAAGCGTCTGCAGGCCGAGAGCTGGAGTTATACACCTGTGGCCATGAAGAGACTGAACACCTGAACTCAGAGATTAGGAGGAGCGGCACAATACTAACGGCAGTATAGTGTGTATATATATAAAACTTTGACGGAGTCTTGTCTTCCTTGTCCCATCAGGAGCGTCTCCATACCCGGGCCTCCAGATCGATGAAGACTTCTGCAAACGACTCAAAGATGGTACCAGGATGAGGTCACCAGACAACGCGTCCCCTGAAATGTGAGCATTGATTTTGTGTGTGTGTGTGTATATATATGTGTGTGTGTGTGTAAGTGTGTGTGTATGTGTGTGTCTGTGTCCTTGTTTATATTACATTGTGGAGACCAAATGTCCCCATAAGGATAGTAAAACCTGAGATCATCACATTGTGGGAAACCAGCCAGCGGTCCCCACTTTTCAAAAGGCTTATAAATCACACAGGAGGAGTTTTCTAGAGAAAGTAAAAATGCAGAATGTTTCCTGTGATGGGTAGGTTTAGGGGCAGTGTGTGTGTGTGTGTGTGATGGGTAGGTTTAGGGGCAATGTGTGTGTGTGTGTGTGTGTGTGTGTGTGTGTGTGTGTGTGTGTGTGATGGGTAGGTTTAGGGGCAGTGTGTGTGTGTGTGTGTGTGTGATGGGTAGGTTTAGGGGCAATGTGTGTGTGTGTGTGTGTGTGTGTGTGTGTGTGTGTGATGGGTAGGTTTAGGGGCAGTGTGTGTGTGTGTGTGTGATGGGTAGGTTTAGGGGCAATGTGTGTGTGTGTGTGTGTGTGTGTGTGTGTGATGGGTAGGTTTAGGGGCAGTGTGTGTGTGTGTGTGTGATGGGTAGGTTTAGGGGCAATGTGTGTGTGTGTGTGTGTGTGTGTGTGTGATGGGTAGGTTTAGGGGCAGTGTGTGTGTGTGTGTGTGATGGGTAGGTTTAGGGGCAATGTGTGTGTGTGTGTGTGTGTGTGTGTGTGTGTGTGTGATGGGTAGGTTTAGGGGCTGTGTGTGTGTGTGTGTGTGTGTGTGTGTGTGTGTGTGTGTGATGGGTAGGTTTAGGGGCAGTGTGTGTGTGTGTGATGGGTAGGTTTAGGGGCAGTGTGTGTGTGTGTGTGTGTGTGTGTGTGTGTGTGTGTGTGTGTGTGTGTGTGTGTGTGTGTGATGGGTAGGTTTAGGGACTGTGTGTGTGTGTGTGTGTGTGTGTGTGTGTGTGTGTGAGGGGGAGGTTTAGGGGCAGTGTAGGGGGATAGAAAATACGGTTTGTATGGTATAAAAACCATTATATCTATGGAGAGTCCCCACAAAGATGTGTGTGTGTGTATATGTGTATATGTGTGTGTATATGTGTATATGTGTGTGTGTTTGTATGTGTGTGTATGTGTGTGTGTGTGTGTGTGTGTGTGTGTGTGTGTGTGTGTGTGTGTGTGTGTGTGTGTGTGTGTGTGTGTGTGTGTGTGTGTGTATGTGTGTCTGTGTGTGTGATCAGACTGATGCTGAGTGTGGTGTGTGTTCTGGCAGATATGGCATCATGTTGGCCTGCTGGCAGGGCGAGCCCAGGGACAGACCCACGTTTGCAGCTCTGGTGGAGGTCCTGGGAGATCTGCTGCAGGAGAACAGTCTGCCGGTGAGGAGGACATTAGGAGCTTCTGGCAATCCATCCAACATACAGCCGGCCCACTAGCCTGCCGTGGTCATCCTCAGCTCTAGGCAGAATAGGAGTCTGATGCTCATTGGGCTGTGATTATGGGGCGTGTTTCAACCCAACCAGGAAAGACATCAATTGGACAGACCAACAACCAATCAGAGCAACTAAGTGACGCATAACGCTATAAATGTCAACAATCCACATGTGCCAGATGTGGGCCGGATCTGGGCAGACACTATGTTGCTCTCTGGGTAAAGTCTGGGTAGATTTAGATGGTCAGCAAACAATCAGTTCTCATAATCAACGCGAATAACGCAAATTGAGCTTTTGACACGTGATTTATGCAAGTTGAAAAATCTGAACTTGCCTGGATATTCGCGCCACGTTAACCAATCAGGAGCTTGCTCTAGTAGTGAGGACACATGTGGAGACCCAGAGCTGTGCGATACATCTCCGTACTTTATAGAAACAGGGATAAAAGGATCCTGCTTGGAAGAAAGTGAGTGAGGCGGTCGGACAATCTGGTAAGTTGAGCGATACATAGGGTGATTTCCGGAGGATTGGGACACTTTTTGCCTTTGGGATGACTTGTAAAACGTGTCCCAATCCTCCTGAAATCACCCCATTGAGACTACAAGCTAGTTAAAGCCGGCAAACTGCGCTTATTCCTCAACGAGACGAGCCGCCTGGCAGAAGCCGCTCCCATGACACAAATTCATGTCTGGTGTGAAGTGAATGTCACGCGAATGAAGCGAGTAAACTCGAAACGTTAAAGCGTCCAACTACGAGTGAATAGCGCAATTTATTTGCTTAATTCACGTCTGGTGTGAACAAGGCGTAAGGCTGCACAATGAATTAAAACCAGTTAAAAACCATAGCATAATGCTATTGTGGGTTCACAAAGGCGGGTTTAATATGCCAAACTGCCAAAGTCACGCGATTTCAGCTAATGATCTCTCTGATCTGAGGACTCAAGAGTGTGTGTGGGTTTTTACCTGATCTATGATCAGTATTATACATGTGCAGACGTTTTAATGAGACTTTAGTATAATTAAAATAAATAATAGTAGTCTCTTATTAGCCTGTTTAGCAATCAAAACAAGCCCTGAAAATTGATAAAAGAGCACATATACATACACTTGATATTTAATGACATGTATAATGTGTTTATGAAAGGTGTTTTATGCTGCATTTACGCTGTTCTGACCAGCAGGGGTCACCAGCGTGTGGGGTTTCAAGCTCTTTCAAACAGTGAATCATTTTGAGTTCAATTGATTCGAAGCTTTGAAAAGCGTTGTTTTTCCCATCACTTCCCATCACACACACAGTTCAGGAAGGGTTTGAGGGGCATGATGAAGAGTTAAAGGTGTTGTCCTGACCCTAATCCAGTTGGACCAATGCATTGGAATAAACAGCTCCACCTCGTAACCTACAGGACTCGAAGGATCTGCTGCTAGTAAACACGGGGCTTTCAGGCTCTTGTAGAGTTCATGCCTCGGCGCTGACAAAACAGCATATTAGCCCGACAGTATATTAGGCAGGTGGTCATAATGTTTTGGTTCATGAGTGTATATTTTAGTGATTAGTGAAATGCATTGTCTGTTGTGTTTTTTTAAAATAGGAAATCCCATTCAATGTGTCTCAGAGTTCAGAGGACGACGGCTTCTCACAAGCGTCATCTAGACCAGCGTCTCAGGAGGAGATCAGACTGGCCTGCAACACACTGTCCACACGGTACACACACACATTTCAGATCATTCTGAGTCCACACGGTACACACACACATCTCAGATCATTCTGAGTCCACACGGTACACACACACACACATCTCAGATCATTTTGAACCCGCACGGTACACACACACACATCTCAGATCATTCTGAACCCGCACTGTACACACACACACATCTCAGATCATTCTGAACCTGGTCAAGCCTGATGAATGAAAGAATGGTTGCACTTTATTTACAGTACGTGCACTTATGTGTACTTACCCGAGAAACTACTGGTTTATATAAAGGAAAAACATGTGTTACGGTGAGGTTAAGGGTTAGTACCTAATTATTACCCAGGTATTGTAATAACTATAATAAATACATATGGGCCTCTCTATCTGACAATCCCGTGGATGAGTCTGGGTTTGGCGGTCGCCAGGAGAACGGGACTTGCCTGACTGCATTGAGCCAAGTGTAAAGTTTGGTGGAGGGGGGATTATGGGGTGGGGTTGTTTTTCAGGGGTTGGCCCCTTAGTTCCAGTGAAAGGAACTCTTAATGCTTCACCAAGACATTTTGGACAATTTCATGCTCCCAACTTTGCGGGATCAGTTTGTGGACGGCCCCTTCCTGTCCCAGCATGACTGCGCTCCAGTGCACAAAGCGTCGCTCCATAAAGACATGGATGAGGAGTTTGGTGTGAAGGAACTGGACTGGCCTGCACAGAGTCCTGAGCTCAACCCGATAGAACAGCTTTGGGATGAATTAGAGCGGAGACTGAGAGCCAGGCCTTCTCGTCCAACATCAGTGCCTGACCTCACAAATGAGCTTCTAGAAGAATGGGCAAAAATCCCCATGAACACACTCCTAAACCTTGAGGAAAACCTTCCCAGAAGAGCTGGAGCTGTTAGAGAGGGTGGGCCGACTCCAGATTAAACCCCACGGGTTAACAATGGGGAGCTCATGTGTGTGTAGAGGCGGCACAACACTTCTGGCAATATGGTGTATGTCTTAGCAAGATTATATATCTAAATGCTTAGTTTTATGATCTGTAGTTTTCAAACATATAATGCAATGATGATTGAGAGATGAACTAATAAACCTTCCGCAAACGCCTGATGACTATATTTGATACTCATGATGTTTCTAATAAATAATAGACTGATTACTGAAATATCACTAACAATATCAAAGTTATTAACGTTTACTTGATATAAATCAGATCAGATGTAAAGACACGTGAAGCACGAGCTGAAGGAGGACGTTTGTACAATTACACTGAACGACTTTTGCTTGATAAAAACGATCAGTCAGACGACAGAAGGACTAGAGGAGATTGTGTGACAGGTTTATCAGATCACGTTGATCATTTAGAGGCCTGTGGATCAGATATGAGACGGCAGAATAGTGTTTGCTAATGCTTATATGTTGGGTCTGAGATTTGAACAAACCTTTGAATTATAAATCGTGTGTTATTGGCAGTGATGCCAGTAACGCGTTACTCTAATCTGACGACTTTTTTCCAGTAGTGAGTAATCTAACGCGTTACTATTTCCAAACCAGTAATCAGATTAAAGTCATTTATCCAAGTCACTGTGAGTTACTATTCTAGTCACTTTCTTTACTAAGAAATATATTTTGCTTTCTTCTTGCGTCTCGGGGAGAGTATTTATTAATTTTAATTAAAAATGTCAGGAGATACATTGTTGACGTTACTGTTAAAAAATGCACTTCCAATAAAGTGAGTGTTGGGAAAAACGGTCGTCATTTCTGTGCTGAGGCGGCAGCGGTGTTGCTGGAAACTGCTGAATGTAACTAATAAAGTAACTTGTAATCTTACTTAGTTACTTTAAAAATCAAGTAATCTGTAAAGTAACTAAGTTACTTTTTAAACGAGTAATCAGATTACTTTTTCTGTGGCAAAACTGGTTATTAAAGACAGATGTGTGCTTTATATTCACAGATATTACAACTGCGTGCCGTTCTCCGGGTGCATTATGGTCGGAGCCTCCAGCACGAGCCACGCGCGAGTCAAGACCTTCGAGGAACTTCCTCTGGAAATGACATCACACAAGACACATCATGTACGACCTAACATACAGTCTTTATCGGCTGACGGATGTCCAGATCTGTGTGGTTTCATGCATGTGTGTGTGTGTGTGTGTGACACAAATGTGTGTAATGCCATGGGTATGACACAGGTATTACAGGAGAGGGTGAAATATGAGGACATTACCCATGGCCCCACTTTACAAAAGGCTTATAAATCACACAGGAGGAGTTTTTATGAGAAAGTAAAAATGCAGAATGTTTCCTGAGATGGGTAGGGGCTGTGTGTGTGTGTGGGTAGGTTTAGGGGTAGGGGTGGTGTAGGGGGATATAAAATACGGTTTGTACAGTATAAAAAGCATTACGCCTATAGAATGTTACATATGGCATATGTCACAAAAACAAACGTGTGTGTGTGTGTGTACAGGACAGCCAGACAGACAGCGGGATGGTTCTGGCATCAGACGAGCTGGAGAGGTTTGAACACAAGCACAGAGGAGCCATGCTGAACAAGTAGGTGGATCGCTTATCATCTGTAAGTTATCGTTTTAATCAGAGCTGGACAAATACACAACTTCATTACTTGAGTAAAAGTTAAAGTACCACTGGTCAAATATTACTCCGTTACAAGTGAAAGTTGTAAAAACTGATTTTTACTGGAGTAAAAGTACAGAAGTATTTGTTTTCAAAAGTACTTAAGTATCAAAAGTAAATTTCCTTTATTATGTCGCCGCATTATTGTATTATAGTTGTATAAATGCACATTATGCCATCATGGTTTAAGCCAGTCAGTGACGCTCCATCTGACACACTAGCAGACGACTAACTTAAACTCATTTAAATACTAAAGTTACAAAGCTCTTTATAAAGCTGCTGTCACTTTAAGGCCGAATGCACGGATCCAATACACTGATACACATCTGATATTCTCACACTGTTCACCTTCACTTAAAGGAAGTGTGTGTGAGATTGTGGCCTAAACTGGTCCTGCAATCCCTTTAAATGACTGTAGAGCGGTGTATGCTCCTCCCCCTCCCCCTGACTCTAGGTTGCCAGATTGGCTGCAGGATCAGCAGAACGTTTGTAGATCTGCAGCTGTGGTAACTAGAGCAGATCTGGCAACCCCAAACACTACTGACTCCTGATTGGTCGATCAGTAGAGGGCGGAGCTTCAGGCCAAAACACAACATGACATCATCAACATCAGCTGAGGGCAACAACAGCTTTATAATGACAATATCCTGCCGGACTACTGCTGGCAGTGATAGAAGTATTAGAAATGAACATGATTTATTAATGTCTAGAGACACATCAGGGCCATTTTATGATTCATTGAAATACATTTCCTACATACGGTTTCTTTAAGACAGAATCAACTTTGTTTATGTGAATCCTCCACTAAATGAGCATTTGGACATCCGTCTTCTTCCATTTTGCTCTAAACTATAAATCAGTGTTTAATAAATGCTGTGAAATCATTGAACTTCACGAGACTCTACAAGAGTGATTCCTGAAAGGCTTTCTGCAAAAACCCAAACACCTTTAAAAGAAGAAAAAAATCATCACTGACTTTCAAAGCTGCGACAGAAACGACTTTCCACTTCGAGGACCTTGATAGAAATGTAGTGGAGTAAAAAGGACGATATTTGTCTTTCAGATGGAGTGAAGTTAAAGTCAGAAGATTACAGAAAAAATAATACTCCAGTAAAGCACAGAGACTCAAACAGTGAACTTCAGTACAGGACTCGAGTGAATGTATTTAGTTACTGTTTTTCATTCACTTTTCCTTCCCTGTGGTGTGCAGTGTGTCAGTGGGCCGCAGCACAGAGTGGCTCATAAGCTCCCCGTCCGCCATTACATCCCGCCCTCCATTCTTCAGCCAACTCTCAGGCCAAACCTTCTACAACAACGAGTACGGCCAGCTGTCAGAGGAGGGCGTCAGCGACTTCTTCTCCTCCTCGGATCAGTCCTGCCCGGCAACATCCAACCTGTAACTGCACTGATTGGCCAGCCATACCCAGGCCCCGCCCCCTCACCACTAACTGAACTGATGCCTAGCTTTGTAAAGTTCTCTCAGCAGCCACTGGGTGGCACCATTACGGCAAAGTATTTTAACACCTTATATATCTTTATATAAAGAGTAAACTTCTTTTTATTTGTACAAAAAAAGACAAAATGAAGGGAGAAAAAAATAAAGGAATATATCTTCTTTTGACTCGTTTCTTCATATTTCCAACACTCATAATGAATGATTTCTGAAGGATCATGATCACTGAAGACTGAAGGAAACATCCTGAACATTCAGCTCTGATAGCAGAAATAATCAGCATTTAAAGTATAATAAATTGAAAAACTATTATTTTAATTGTAATAATATATCACAATATTACATTTTTATCTGTATTGTTGATCAAATAAATGCAGGCTTGATGAGCAGAAGAAACTTCTTTCAAAAACATTTCAGATAGTAAAGTGTCCAAACGTTCGGCCTGTCCTGTAATGTTTCTCTGGTGTGACACATTATACCCAACAATCCTTTATACAGTGAGCACAGTCAACATGATTCACACACTTTGACCTGAGTGTGTTATGCTGAAGTGTTTGCTAATGTGACCTTTGACCCTACAGACTGAACTAAATGAAGCGTTGCTTGCTCATTGGTCGAGCTAAACTAGTGTTATCTACTTGTAATCTAACAGCTGATTGGTTGATCCATTACATCCCTCTATATCAGTTATCTGACATTATCAAGATGAGTTTGTTTTGACACAGTTTAAGTCGTATTTTATCACCATTTTCTGAACTATAGCGAATAAACTGTGATAATGTGAGAAAATTGTGTCTGAATAAATTTTCGCGGGTCCCCTTACAGTGAAGCCACCATTTTGCTCCGCCATGTTTCTATGGTGGCCCAATGGGGACAAAGCTCTCTACAGAGCACTAGCTACTCTCTGCTGTCTCAGACGACTACATATTTGTCCAGTGTGGGCCACCGAAGCTTCTCTATGTGCTCCAAGCAGTCGGGGGTGCAATTCACTACTAAAATTTACACAGCGCACCTTTAACTTTTAGAATCCTGAAAAAAGTGCTTCCACAACATGTTAAGCAGCACAACTGTTTCCAAAATCAATAAATAACCATCATCATCACCTGAGAATGGTTAGTGAAGGATCATGTGACTGAAGACTGGCGTAATGATGATAAATTCAGCTTTGAACACAGGAATAAATCACACTTTACTATAGATTCACACAGAGAACAGATGTTTTACATTAGAACCATATTTCACATTTTTACTGTATTTTCTGTATTTTTGGTTAAATAAATGCAGGCTTGATGAGTGTAAGACTTCTTCCAAAAACATTTAAAATAGTTTTGTATAATATTATCCAACGGTTCTTTCTTGTTCTGGAATCTGATTGGCTGAGAGCCTTTCGTGTGATATCACTCCGCTGCAGCTATGTCATGGCGGCCGAGTAAATCGAGCATTTTAACACTATTTTTTTTTTTTTAGTTTTAAGGGTGTTTTTAGACGAGAATGTAGTTATTTAAACCAGTGATTTATATATAAACATATATTACAATGTGTTAGAAGCTTCTCAGATGTGAGCTCCAGACCGTCAGCGGCCGTTCGGCGCTCGTGTACCCGCAGATAACAGCTTCATCTCGGCCAGTCCTTCGAGGATTTATCGCTGGTTCTTTTGTAGCTAGTAGTTAAACGTGAGATATAATTAAATTGGCGTATTTCAAACGGGCAATTTTTGTATTGTTAATCTCTAACTTGTTTCAGAGAAAAGTCGATTTGGCTAGTTTTTCATTGCATTTTTTTGGCTAAAATCTGAGGCTATAAAGTTGCTTTTGTACTTTGACTTAACTGTTTGCTTGTGTTTATTTCCTATTGTACAAACGTTTTATACTTTTATAATGGCTAATATTGTTTATTTAAATATTCAGTAATATTTAATATAACATGCTGTCGTATTTGGTATTGATAGTTTTAATTTCCACTTCAATGATAAATTATTACGCCATTAGATGGCAGCAAATTAGTTCATGAGTGAGTAGCAAAGACTTTTATATTGAAATACCTTTTTTACTAAAACATCTAAAACGCAACCTACAAATACAGTGGCTAGCTCTGAAAATCCCCATATTAGAAAGGACAAATATCGCTTTCTACAGTGGACATTTAAAATGATTTTGTGATTATGAAAGATTGACCAGACGAATTTCAGCTATATTATGCAGGTAATACATAACAGTTACTCTTCTCTACATAATCTTCAGTTAAGCGATGTCCCTTCGTTTCTACTGTAAGGTGGAGTTTGAGAATAACAGGCTGAACTGTTGAACTGTTTATTTGAAGAGATTTTAATCCGTGGCGGAAGGAAGTAGTTCCGCACAAAATATGTTAAAATACTCGGTTGTCGTTTGTCTGTTTGTTTACCTTGTGCTGTTGAACTGTTATTCAAACACAAAATCACACTCATAGCTGTGCGATATCAGCACGCGGTGATTACTTTACGGCCGAATCACAGCCATGCTGAGATAGTGCTGTCAAAATTAGCGCGTTAACGCATGCAATTCAAAAACAAAATGTCAGATGTACGCAATTAAAGCAACAAAAAATCGGTCATCCTTGGGCTACATTAATATGATCCTGCTCAAGCGTGGCGCTGTCTGTGAATGTCCTGACTATGACACACACACACACACACACACACACACACACACACACACACACACACACACACACAAACAAACGTGTGCCAGGTTCTCTCTTTATTACACGTTTTAACGATCAATGCCCATTTTGTTGAGTATTCTCGTAAGACACAGTGCTGCCTTCACTTTAAGAGTCATTTTTTTCACTCTTTAAGTTAATTTAAGCAGTCTAAAGTGAGCTTAAAGAGTGAGAAAATGACTCTTAAAGTGAAGGCAGCACTGTGTCTTTAAAGTTCATCAAAGAACTAAGAAAACATTGTAGCTTTAAAGGGATAGTTCACCCAAAAATGAAAATTACAGCATGATTTACTCCTCTTCAAGTCATCCTATATGTATATGACTTTCCTCTTTGGACTAATGCAATCAGTTATGTTGAAAAAGTCCTGGCCAATCCAAGCTTTTTTTAATAGCAGTGATTGTGGACAGATGCACTATTATGATGGACAGATGCACTATTATGATGGACAGATGCACTATTATGATGGACAGATGCACTTTTATGATGGACAGATGCACTTTTATGATGGATGGATGCACTTTTATGATGGATAGATGCACTTTTATGATGGATGGATGCACTTTTATGATGGATAGATGCACTTTTATGATGGATAGATGCACTTTTATGATGGACAGATGCACTTTTATGATGGATAGATGCACTTTTATGATGGACAGATGCACTTTTATGATGGATAGATGCACTTTTATGTTGGACAGATGCACTTTTATGATGGACAGATGCACTTTTATGATGGATAGATGCACTTTTATGATGGACAGATGCACTTTTATGATGGACAGATGCACTTTTATGATGGACAGATGCACTTTTATGATGGACAGATGCACTTTTATGATGGACAGATGCACTTTTATGATGGATAGATGCACTTTTATGTTGGACAGATGCACTTTTATGATGGACAGATGCACTTTTATGTTGGACAGATGCACTTTTATGATGGACAGATGCACTTTTATGATGGACGGATGCACTTTTATGATGGACGGATGCACTTTTATGATGGACGGATGCACTTTTATGATGGACGGATGCACTTTTATGATGGACGGATGCACTTTTATGATGGATAGATGCACTTTTATGATGGACAGATGCACTTTTATGATGGACAGATGCACTTTTATGATGGACAGATGCACTTTTATGATGGACAGATGCACTTTTATGATGGACAGATGCACTTTTATGATGGACAGATGCACTTTTATGATGGACAGATGCACTTTTATGATGGACAGATGCACTTTTATGTTGGACAGATGCACTTTTATGATGGACAGATGCACTTTTATGATGGATAGATGCACTTTTATGATGGATAGATGCACTTTTATGATGATAGATGCACTTTTATGATGGACAGATGCACTTTTATGATGGACAGATGCACTTTTATGATGGACAGATGCACTTTTATGATGGACAGATGCACTTTTATGATGGATAGATGCACTTTTATGTTGGACAGATGCACTTTTATGTTGGACAGATGCACTTTTATGATGGACAGATGCACTTTTATGATGGATAGATGCACTTTTATGTTGGACAGATGCACTTTTATGATGGACAGATGCACTTTTATGTTGGACAGATGCACTTTTATGATGGACAGATGCACTTTTATGATGGACAGATGCACTTTTATGATGATAGATGCACTTTTATGATGGACAGATGCACTTTTATGATGGACAGATGCACTTTTATGATGGACAGATGCACTTTTATGTTGGACAGATGCACTTTTATGATGGATAGATGCACTTTTATGATGGACAGATGCACTTTTATAATGGATAGATGCACTTATATGATGGACAGATGCACTTTTATGATGGATAGATGCACTTTTATGATGGATAGATGCACTTTTATGATGGATAGA
The DNA here is from genome assembly GCF_024679245.1 of Pseudorasbora parva. Classification (NCBI taxonomy): domain Eukaryota; kingdom Metazoa; phylum Chordata; class Actinopteri; order Cypriniformes; family Gobionidae; genus Pseudorasbora; species Pseudorasbora parva. Next base: position 1,886,802 of record NC_090182.1, read on the forward strand.
TGCACTTTTATGATGATAGATGCACTTTTATGATGGACAGATGCACTTTTATGATGGACAGATGCACTTTTATGATGGACAGATGCACTTTTATGATGGATAGATGCACTTTTATGTTGGACAGATGCACTTTTATGTTGGACAGATGCACTTTTATGATGGACAGATGCACTTTTATGATGGACAGATGCACTTTTATGATGGATAGATGCACTTTTATGATGGACAGATGCACTTTTATGTTGGATAGATGCACTTTTATGATGGATAGATGCACTTTTATGATGGACAGATGCACTTTTATGATGGATAGATGCACTTTTATGATGGACAGATGCACTTTTATGATGGACAGATGCACTTTTATAATGGATAGATGCACTTATATGATGGACAGATGCACTTTTATGATGGACAGATGCACTTTTATGATGGACAGATGCACTTTTATGATGGACAGATGCACTTTTATGATGGATGGATGCACTTTTATGATGGATAGATGCACTTTTATGATGGATGGATGCACTTTTATGATGGATAGATGCACTTTTATGATGGATAGATGCACTTTTATGATGGACAGATGCACTTTTATGATGGATAGATGCACTTTTATGATGGACAGATGCACTTTTATGATGGATAGATGCACTTTTATGTTGGACAGATGCACTTTTATGATGGACAGATGCACTTTTATGATGGATAGATGCACTTTTATGATGGACAGATGCACTTTTATGATGGACAGATGCACTTTTATGATGGACAGATGCACTTTTATGATGGACAGATGCACTTTTATGATGGACAGATGCACTTTTATGATGGATAGATGCACTTTTATGTTGGACAGATGCACTTTTATGATGGACAGATGCACTTTTATGTTGGACAGATGCACTTTTATGATGGACAGATGCACTTTTATGATGGACGGATGCACTTTTATGATGGACGGATGCACTTTTATGATGGACGGATGCACTTTTATGATGGACGGATGCACTTTTATGATGGACGGATGCACTTTTATGATGGATGGATGCACTTTTATGATGGACGGATGCACTTTTATGATGGACAGATGCACTTTTATGATGGACAGATGCACTTTTATGATGGACAGATGCACTTTTATGATGGACAGATGCACTTTTATGATGGACAGATGCACTTTTATGATGGACAGATGCACTTTTATGATGGACAGATGCACTTTTATGATGGATAGATGCACTTTTATGTTGGACAGATGCACTTTTATGTTGGACAGATGCACTTTTATGATGGACAGATGCACTTTTATGATGGATAGATGCACTTTTATGTTGGACAGATGCACTTTTATGATGGACAGATGCACTTTTATGATGGATAGATGCACTTTTATGATGGATAGATGCACTTTTATGATGATAGATGCACTTTTATGATGGACAGATGCACTTTTATGATGGACAGATGCACTTTTATGATGGACAGATGCACTTTTATGATGGACAGATGCACTTTTATGATGGATAGATGCACTTTTATGTTGGACAGATGCACTTTTATGTTGGACAGATGCACTTTTATGATGGACAGATGCACTTTTATGATGGATAGATGCACTTTTATGTTGGACAGATGCACTTTTATGATGGACAGATGCACTTTTATGTTGGACAGATGCACTTTTATGATGGACAGATGCACTTTTATGATGGACAGATGCACTTTTATGATGATAGATGCACTTTTATGATGGACAGATGCACTTTTATGATGGACAGATGCACTTTTATGATGGACAGATGCACTTTTATGATGGACAGATGCACTTTTATGTTGGACAGATGCACTTTTATGATGGATAGATGCACTTTTATGATGGACAGATGCACTTTTATAATGGATAGATGCACTTATATGATGGACAGATGCACTTTTATGATGGATAGATGCACTTTTATGATGGACAGATGCACTTTTATGATGGATAGATGCACTTTTATGATGGATAGATGCACTTTTATGATGATAGATGCACTTTTATGATGGACAGATGCACTTTTATGATGGACAGATGCACTTTTATGATGGACAGATGCACTTTTATGATGGATAGATGCACTTTTATGTTGGACAGATGCACTTTTATGTTGGACAGATGCACTTTTATGATGGACAGATGCACTTTTATGATGGACAGATGCACTTTTATGATGGACAGATGCACTTTTATGATGGATAGATGCACTTTTATGATGGACAGATGCACTTTTATGATGGACAGATGCACTTTTATGATGGACAGATGCACTATTATGATGATAGATGCACTTTTATGATGGATAGATGCACTTTTATGATGGACAGATGCACTATTATGATGATAGATGCACTTTTATGTTGGACAGATGCACTTTTATGATGGACAGATGCACTATTATGATGATAGATGCACTTTTATGATGGACAGATGCACTTTTATGTTGGACAGATGCACTTTTATGATGGACAGATGCACTATTATGATGATAGATGCACTTTTATGATGGATAGATGCACTTTTATGATGGACAGATGCACTTTTATGATGGACAGATGCACTTTTATGATGGACAGATGCACTTTTATGATGGACAGATGCACTTTTATGATGGACAGATGCACATTTATGTTGGACAGATGCACTTTTATGATGGACAGATGCACTTTTATGATGATAGATGCACTTTTATGATGGATAGATGCACTTTTATGATGGACAGATGCACTTTTATGATGGACAGATGCACTTTTATGATGGACAGATGCACTTTTATGATGGATAGATGCACTTTTATGATGGACAGATGCACTTTTATGTTGGACAGATGCACTTTTATGATGGATAGATGCACTTTTATGATGGACAGATGCACTTTTATGATGGACAGATGCACTTTTATGATGGACAGATGCACTTTTATGTTGGAGAGATGCACTTTTATGATGGATAGATGCACTTTTATGATGGACAGATGCACTTTTATGATGGATAGATGCACTTTTATGATGGACAGATGCACTTTTATGATGGACAGATGCACTTTTATGATGGACAGATGCACTTTTATGATGGATAGATGCACTTTTATGTTGGACAGATGCACTTTTATGATGGACAGATGCACTATTATGATGATAGATGCTCTTTTATGATGGATAGATGCACTTTTATGATGGACAGATGCACTTTTATGATGGACAGATGCACTATTATGATGATAGATGCACTTTTATGATGGATAGATGCACTTTTATGATGGACAGATGCACTTTTATGATGGATAGATGCACTTTTATGATGGACAGATGCACTTTTATGATGGACAGATGCACTTTTATGATGGACAGATGCACTTTTATGATGGATAGATGCACATTTATGTTGGACAGATGCACTTTTATGATGGACAGATGCACTTTTATGATGATAGATGCACTTTTATGATGGATAGATGCAATTTTATGATGGACAGATGCACTTTTATGATGGACAGATGCACTTTTATGATGGATAGATGCACTTTTATGATGGACAGATGCACTTTTATGATGGATAGATGCACTTTTATGATGATAGATGCACTTTTATGATGATAGATGCACTTTTATGATGGATAGATGCACTTTTATGATGGACAGATGCACTTTTATGATGGATAGATGCACTTTTATGATGGACAGATGCACTTTTATGATGGACAGATGCACTTTTATGATGGACAGATGCACTTTTATGATGGACAGATGCACTTTTATGATGGATAGATGCACTTTTATGATGGACAGATGCACTTTTATGATGGATAGATGCACTTTTATGATGGACAGATGCACTTTTATGATGGACAGATGCACTTTTATGATGGACAGATGCACTTTTATGATGGACAGATGCACTTTTATGATGGACAGATGCACTTTTATGATGGACAGATGCACTTTTATGATGGACAGATGCACTTTTATGATGGACAGATGCACTTTTATGATGGACAGATGCACTTTTATGTTGGACAGATGCACTTTTATGATGGACAGATGCACTTTTATGATGGACAGATGCACTTTTATGATGGACAGATGCACTTTTATGATGGACAGATGCACTTTTATGATGGACAGATGCACTTTTATGATGGACAGATGCACTTTTATGATGGACAGATGCACTTTTATGATGGACGGATGCACTTTTATGATGGACGGATGCACTTTTATGATGGATGGATGCACTTTTATGATGGACAGATGCACTTTTATGATGGACAGATGCACTATTATGATGATAGATGCACTTTTATGATGGATAGATGCACTTTTATGATGGACAGATGCACTTTTATGATGGATAGATGCACTTTTATGATGGACAGATGCACTTTTATGATGGACAGATGCACTTTTATGATGGACAGATGCACTTTTATGATGGATAGATGCACATTTATGTTGGACAGATGCACTTTTATGATGGACAGATGCACTTTTATGATGGACAGATGCACTTTTATGATGGATAGATGCACTTTTATGATGGACAGATGCACTTTTATGATGGACAGATGCACTTTTATGATGGATAGATGCACTTTTATGATGGACAGATGCACTTTTATGATGGACAGATGCACTTTTATGATGGACAGATGCACTTTTATGTTGGACAGATGCACTTTTATGATGGACAGATGCACTTTTATGATGGACAGATGCACTTTTATGATGGACAGATGCACTTTTATGATGGACAGATGCACTTTTATGATGGATAGATGCACTTTTATGATGGACAGATGCACTTTTATGATGGACAGATGCACTTTTATGATGGACAGATGCACTTTTATGATGGATAGATGCACTTTTATGATGGACAGATGCACTTTTATGATGGACGGATGCACTTTTATGATGGACGGATGCACTTTTATGATGGACAGATGCACTTTTATGATGGACGGATGCACTTTTATGATGGACAGATGCACTTTTATGATGGATAGATGCACTTTTATGATGGACAGATGCACTTTTATGATGGACAGATGCACTTTTATGATGAACAGATGCACTTTTATGATGGACAGATGCACTTTTATGATGGACAGATGCACTTTTATGATGGACAGATGCACTTTTATGATGGATAGATGCACTTTTATGATGGACAGATGCACTTTTATGATGGACAGATGCACTTTTATGATGGACAGATGCACTTTTATGATGGACAGATGCACTTTTATGATGGATAGATGCACTTTTATGATGGACAGATGCACTTTTATGATGGACAGATGCACTTTTATGATGGACAGATGCACTTTTATGATGGATAGATGCACTTTTATGATGGACAGATGCACTTTTATGATGGACAGATGCACTTTTATGATGGACAGATGCACTTTTATGATGGACAGATGCACTTTTATGATGGATAGATGCACTTTTATGATGGACAGATGCACTTTTATGATGGACAGATGCACTTTTATGATGGACAGATGCACTTTTATGATGGATAGATGCACTTTTATGATGAATAGATGCACTTTTATGGACTTTAAAACAGAAACAGCCATTCACTGCCATTATAAAGCTTGGAAGAGTCAGGACTTTTTTAATATAACTCTGTCGCACAGACGACGGATGGCTTGAGGGCGAGTAAATCATGGGGTTAATTTCATATTTGGGGAACTATCCCTTAAATAAGGATTCATCTATATTTAATTTATAATTTATGCAGTTAAGACTGTAAAGTGTCTGATAATGTTATTTAATTTCTGTATATTGATTATATATGAAGGCCACAGGTAAATATGACAGTTTATGTGAAGATTATTTTAAATTCACTTAAAAGTTATTTTTTTAAAGCCTAATATAGAAATTGACAGCTTTCAGTGATACAGTAATATTGAATGTCTATGATTAATATTTCATAGAGACATCAGTAATTCATAACAAATATTTAAAATATACTGTATTTGTTGTTTCTACATTCATTTGGAGAGTAACTGTGAAATTATTAGGCTACAATATAAAAAGTATTAAAAACTCTGGTTTTAATCATGACAGAAATAATGTGCAATTAATTAGTACATCAATTGAAATCACTAATATACATACATCTGTGTGTGAGTGTGTGTGTGTGTGTATGTATATATAAGTACAATAAACAAAGTACACATTTAATAACCCAATTAAGAAAACAAAAGTCTTGTTACATGGCCCCATAATGTTTGTTTAGAGTGTTTTGCAGCATTATGACAGACCTTTATTAATATCATGAAAGAAACCACTAACCCAAGACACACACTCACACACACAGAGAAGCGGGCTGTGTCTGTGGTTTAATCTAACCATGGTGTAAACAGACACAAATCAATGATGCTGATGCTGATGACGTCCATGTGGCTGAATGATATCTGCTAACACGGCAGCTCAACCTAAACCTCTACAGCTTCTGAAAGACTGCGAGGCTCAGATGGAGGCTGTGGTTTCCATTCTCGCTGTGGCAACTGAAAAACAATGTCAACAGCACATCTGAGCGACGAGTGTCAGCCAGAATAAGACCACAACACCGCCAGGAAGCCCTTCCAGCTCGGGCTGACAGGCCTTAAACTAGCCTTAATCTCCACAGCAATACAAGCCGAAACATTACAGGAACCTTTATAGACAGACATAACCTCAGAAAACATTCCTTCAGCAGTCTTTAGATAAGACTAGAAACAATCATAACTTCCCTTCAGTCGAACGAGAGCACAGAAAACAGGCCTACAATATCAGACACCAGATTAAATCCCAGCATGCAAACTGCAAACACTGCTCTCCTTCCTCAGTCATTCTGTCGTGTTTCCAGTCCAAATATCGAACAACTCTTAAATCAAGATGCATTTACTAGATCAGTAAAACCACATAAGATATTTTTCCTAGTTTTGTTGAAAATAAAATCTAAATGAAGAGAGTTTTTGCTTAAAACAGGCACAATGATCTGCCAATGGGGTGAGGAGAATAATCTGATTTCTGATTGAAATCTTGTTTCTTGTTTCCGAACAGAAATCAGATTATTTTTCTCACCCCATTGGCAGATCATTGTGCCTGTTTTAAGCAAAAACTCACTTCATTTAGATGTTATTTTCAACAAAACAAGGAAAAAACATCTTGTCATTTTTGCTTATCTAGTAATATTAAGATATTTGGACTGGAAACAAGAAGAAATACTAAATAAGAAGAGCGTTTTTTGCAGTGCTGCTTTAAACACGTACAGGTTCATCTCCTGTCCAGAAATCAGTCCGATTCCAGGAACATTACAGTCGTTTGCAATGCATTTTCATGATAATAAAATATATTTAACCCCAAATGCATCATTCTCGAGTGTAATGCAGAAGAGTTATTTAAATTAGGCACATATTAAAGGCAATTCTTCAGGGTTTCCGCCGGTCTTCATTTGACCTTCCTCAATCTAAGGCCTTAAACTCTTCAATTCTGGCAGAAAGTCTTAAATTCAATATAATGCATTAAATCAGGGCCTTATGATTTCTGTGATGGATGGAATTGCAGAATCCATTCATGAAAATGTAATTTACTGTATAAAGCAGAATGTCTCATATGAATAAATCAACAGTCGTCAGACTCTTAAAGGGCCAGTTCACCCATTAATGACAATCCTGGGATCGTTTACTCGTCCTAATGTCGCTCCTTCATCGTATAAAGCCATCGTGTGTCTGCAGAACATCTGGAATAATCTGCTCGATCCATACGGATCAAAGGGATTTTGCAGCAAAAATCTGCCAATGTGTTCATAAAAATCAACTTTATTGAGATGAGAGGAATGGTCATACCCATTGATGATATTTGCCCTTGTTTTAAGCTCAAACTCACTTCATTTCGTTCAGTTTCTCAGAAAACAAGACTTTGTTTCTTCATTTCACACGTCATTAGTGTGTCTTAGGATCTGTTTATGAACTTTCTGCAGTGCAAAACTGTCAATGGAGGGAGAGAAGTCTCTCAGATTTCATTAGATATCTTCTTTTGTGTTCAAATCTAATCTGACCATTACAGCAGAGTCCAGGGACATTAAAACATATTTCATAAGGCTCTTAATATAACGGCATGCACTAAAGAAAGGAAGTCTTTCCTCAAGATTTCTGTTCTCCAGCTCTAATAATCAAAACATCCTTAAATCCAGACACACTAATGACGCGTGAAATGAAGACATAAAGAGAAACTGAACAAGATGAAGTGAGTTTGAGCTAAACAGGAGCAAATATCATCATTGGTATGAACATTACTCTCATCTAAATGGTGATTTTTATGAACACACTGGCATTTTTGCTCTTGTTTTAATCATAACATCACAAGATTTCTGATCTTAAACTTTGAGCTTTTTTTTGTCAAATGAGTTGTGAAGTGATGGAGAATTGTATCCTCAGACTCTGACGTCTCACTCATACACTCATTGTGTGCTTTAGAGGACATAGAGTTTATTCCTGACCCTTCATAACCCTGATTCTCAGAGACCGTATACTGTAATAGGAACTTAAAGGGTTTAATAGTCATGCAAATAAACCGCACATTGCACATTTTTTTGTCCATTTAATTTTGAAGTGCAATATGACCCCAAAATTGAATATTTGAGAATAACCCTTATCATGTAAAGCAGTTGCATATCAGCTCAAATGTCATTTAGTGTTGTGTTTAATCACTATAACACACACACACACACACCCTGCGAGGGAAAGACGGGTTCTTTCCGATCAGCCTGTGCTGGTGATATGAGGAGATGATTGCTTTAACGCTCAGAGATGCCAGCAGTGTGTCAGAATGAGTGAAGTCTTCAGGTGTGATGGTGAGCATCATGACATCTTCCCGATTTGGATCTTCTTCCAGGCTTCCGAGGCTGTGAATATGCAGGAGTCAATGATGCCGGCCACTGTGAACGTCCCGCCGATGATGGCGCAAATCTGACCAAAGAGAGAGAGAGATAGAGAGAGAGAAAGTTGATGTACAGTACTGTGCAAAAATCTTAGGCACGTTAGTATTTTGACCCTCCACAAATGTTTTTAAGCCAGTTATTTCTAGGGTTGGGAACTGAAACCTGGTGCCAATATTGCCTTTATAACCGTTTTTTACCGGAGCGAATCAGAACGCAGATTTCAGTTCCTAATATACACTCCCCTAAAGGATTATTAGGAGCACACTCTAATACTGTGTTTGACCCTTTCGCCTTCAGAACTGCCTTAATTCTCCGTGGCATTGATCAACAAGCTGCTGAAAGCATTCTTTAGAAATGTCCGCCCATATTGATAGGAGAGCATCTTACAGTTGATGGAGATTTGTGGGATGCACATCCAGGGCACGAAGCTCCCGTTCCACCACATCCCAAAGATGCTCTATTGGGTTGAGATCTGGGGACTGTGGCGGCCATTTTAGTGCAGTCAACTCATTGGCATGTTCAAGAAACCAATCTGAAATGATTGGAGCTTTGTGACATGGTGCATTATCCTGCTGGAAGTAGCCATCAGAGGATGGGCACATGGTGGTCATAAAGGGATGGACATGGTCAGAAACAATGCTCAGGTAGGCCGTGGCATTTAAACGATGCCCAATTGGCACTAAGGGGCCTAAAGTGTGCCAAGAAAACATCCCCCACACCATTACACCACCACCACCAGCCTGCACAGTGGGAACAAGGCATGATGGATCCATGTTCTCATTCTGTTTACGCCAAATTCTGACTCTACCATCTGAATGTCTCAACAGAAATCGAGACTCATCAGACCAGGCAACATTTTTCCAGTCTTCAACTGTCCAATTTTGGTGAGCTCATGCAAATTGCTATTTGTAGTGGAGATGAGTGGTACCCGGTGGGGTCTTCTGCTGTTGTAGCCCATCCGCCTCAAGGTTGTGTGTGTTGTGGCTTCACAAATGCTTTGCTGCATACCTCGGTTGTAACGAGTGGTTATTTCAGTCAAAGTTGCTCTTCTATCAGCTTGAATCA